>NW_026689782.1:412500-423855 GCF_943734765.1 Anopheles ziemanni | reverse complement strand
AAATCGGCTAAGTCCCAAAATTGGGATGTCTGAACTACACTAAAAAGTTACCACATCAAGCAAGGCAAAGTACCTAGGTGAACCCTAGCAAGAAACACGGACCAAGTCAGATGGCCTAAGTCAAGAGAACAAGTGACCTAGGCAAAGTTGTATGACGGTGAGGACCCTGAAAAATCTGGTTAGTGTAGTTTAGACAGGGGAGGTTTTTGGGTCGGCTGAACCTCCTTATTTTGGGTTTTGACCTCCTCAAGAAGCTACACCTAGGCAAACTGCCTAGGGTGAAAGTGCGAAGACCAATCGAATAGTAAGACAAGTTTTGACCGATCGCCCTAGGCAAGCTTGTATGAAGAAAGGGACCCTATGGGTCATATGGAAATACATGAAAAATCGGCTAAGTCCCAAAATTGGGATGTCTGAACTACACTAAAAAGTTACCACATCAAGCAAGGCAAAGTACCTAGGTGAACCCTAGGAAGAAACACGGACCAAGTCAGATGGCCTAAGTCAAGAGTACAAGTGACCTAGGCAAAGTTGTATGGCGCTGAGGACCCTGAAAAATCGGGTTAGTGTAGTTCAGACAGGGGAGGTTTCAGGGTCGGCTGAACCTCCTTATTTCGGGTTTTGGCCTCCTCAAGAAGACAGACCTAGGCAAACTGCCTAGGGTGAAAGTGCGAAGACCAATCGAATAGTAAGACAAGTTTTGACCGATCGCCCTAGGCAAGCTTGTATGAAGAAAGGGACCCTATGGGTCATATGGAAATACATGAAAAATCGGCTAAGTCCCAAAATTGGGATGTCTGAACTACACTAAAAAGTTACCACATCAAGCAAGGCAAAGTACCTAGGTGAACCCTAGGAAGAAACACGGACCAAGTCAGATGGCCTAAGTCAAGAGTACAAGTGACCTAGGCAAAGTTGTATGGCGCTGAGGACCCTGAAAAATCGGGTTAGTGTAGTTCAGACAGGGGAGGTTTCTGGGTCGGCTGAACCTCCTTATTTCGGGTTTTGGCCTCCTCAAGAAGACAGACCTAGGCAAACTGCCTAGGGTGAAAGTGCGAAGACCAATCGAATAGTAAGACAAGTTTTGACCGATCGCCCTAGGCAAGCTTGTATGAAGAAAGGGACCCTATGGGTCATATGGAAATACATGAAAAATCGGCTAAGTCCCAAAATTGGGATGTCTGAACTACACTAAAAAGTTACCACATCAAGCAAGGCAAAGTACCTAGGTGAACCCTAGGAAGAAACACGGACCAAGTCAGATGGCCTAAGTCAAGAGTACAAGTGACCTAGGCAAAGTTGTATGGCGCTGAGGACCCTGAAAAATCGGGTTAGTGTAGTTCAGACAGGGGAGGTTTCTGGGTCGGCTGAACCTCCTTATTTCGGGTTTTGGCCTCCTCAAGAAGACAGACCTAGGCAAAGTGCCTAGGGTGAAAGTGCGAAGACCAATCGAATAGTAAGACAAGTTTTGACCGATCGCCCTAGGCAAGCTTGTATGAAGAAAGGGACCCTATGGGTCATATGGAAATATACGAAAAATCGGCTAAGTCCCGAAATTGGGATGTCTGAACTACACTAAAAAGTTACCACATCAAGCAAGGCAAAGTACCTAGGTGAACCCTAGGAAGAAACACGGACCAAGTCAGATGGCCTAAGTCAAGAGTACAAGTGACCTAGGCAAAGTTGTATGGCGCTAAGGACCATGAAAAATCGGGTTAGTGTAGTTAAGACAGGGGAGGTTTCAGGGTCGGCTGGACCTCCTTATTTCGGGTTTTGGCCTCCTCAAGAAGACAGACCTAGGCGAACTGCCTAGGGTGAAAGTGCGAAGACCAATCGAATAGTAAGACAAGTTTTGACCGATCGCCCTAGGCAAGCTTGTATGAAGAAAGGGACCCTATGGGTCATATGGAAATACATGAAAAATCGGCTAAGTCCCAAAATTAGGATGTCTGAACTACACTAAAAAGTTACCACATCAAGCAAGGCAAAGTACCTAGGTGAACCCTAGGAAGAAACACGGACCAAGTCGGATGGCCTAAGTCAAGAGTACAAGTGACCTAGGCAAAGTTGTATGGCGCTGAGGACCCTGAAAAATCGGGTTAGTGTAGTTCAGACAGGGGAGGTTTCAGGGTCGGCCGAACCTCCTTATTTCGGGTTTTGGCCTCCTCAAGAAGACAGACCTAGGCGAACTGCCTAGGGTGAAAGTGCGAAGACCAATCGAATAGTAAGACAAGTTTTGACCGATCGCCCTAGGCAAGCTTGTATGAAGAAAGGGACCCTATGGGTCATATGGAAATATACGAAAAATCGGCTAAGTCCCAAAATTGGGATGTCAGAACTACACTATAAAGTTACCACATTAGCAAGGCAGACTTGTATGAAGAACGGGACCCTGGTGAAAGTAGCAAATATCCCAAACCGAACATGAATATTATACACACAAGAGTACGAACATAAAGGAACACGGACCAAGCGTACCGAGAGAATCGGTACTATAGAACCCTCGTGGTTCTACACAAAGACTTTATGTTAGGGGTTCAAGCCCCATAGTACTCAAACGGTGACAGTAGCAAATATCCCAAAACGAACGTGAATCTTATTCACAAGAGTACGAACATAAAGGAACACGGACCAAGCGTACCGAGAGAATCGGTACTATAGAGCCCTCGTGGTTCTACACAAAGACTTTATGTTCGGGGTTCACACCCCAAATCGAACGTGGAATTTACTTTCTGATGGTCATGCGGTCGTCCAAAGGGGTCTAGTATCCTGGGATGACAAGCATCACGGGCACAGCTCGTATCAAAACAGTCGAAGAGGCCCGCGAAAGCTTGCTTTCCATGGCTATGCGATGCACAAATTGAGTTTACTCACCGTAGTATAAAACGAACGAACCGAACCTATCCGAGTAGGGATAATGGGCGCAGTAACATACTTCTGTGACCCAGCGAGAGTTGAACGAGGTGACATGAACTGTCAGTGGCTTATATCAGATGGGATACATACATGAGATTGCTTTCAAATCTACACTCGAAAACCTAACCAAGTAAAAGCGAACGTGGGGAGGATTCGAAACTGGTAACGAAATCTTAAGCTGGAAAGAGTCATCACTATGGATACATATTATGCGAAACCAATCAAGTGCTCAGTACTGATCCAAAACCTAAGAGCACTAGTGAACACCTTATTCTCACCCTAGTTCACATCCAAGTGATCGACCACGTGTGTGAAGCAAAGACCAATCGAATTCCTCAATGAACCGAACACTATGAACAAATGGCCAAAAACGTTATAACTATCCAAACATCCTACTATCTAGCGAAAGTCATCACGATGGAACCATACCATGATCTTTAACCTATAGCGCTCACCATATTCCTACCCAGAGTGCAAGTGAACAGATTGCCCACCCGTACCCAGTTCACAACCACGTGATCGACTAACATACCGAGGTTACCACAAGTCAAAGTTATACGTTTACAAGCGCAAGACCAATCGAAAACCCCGAAAGCAATCTCGACCCAAAATGTATTATCCGTGAGTGTAGTCGAGTCTCGTACTCGTCATCTGTAATCGTCGGATAGAATATCCAGTACACGGTTGTCTTTCCAAATGAAATCTACATACAGAACTCGCTCTTGGCAAATGGGTGGCAATGGCGCAATCAGGAGCGAGTTCCCGTCCGGGTGCCAAGTGATTGGCAAATGTCTGGGGGAAAGCAACCATATATTGATTTGTCTGTTAGTGTACTGGGTGTTTGAGGTATGTAGTATCCACGCTTGGTTGGGTGTGTCAGAGGACCATGGATGCGTTCACAACCCCAATTGGGGTACATCGGGAATGATTTTGTGGAACCGATGTGCCCGGCACACACTAAGTTTTGTTGCAAGTTAATAGTGTGCCATGTCCGGGGGGGTTGTGATTAAACTCTGGTGAATTGCGTACTGTGGTGATTGGGGTATGAAAGCCCCGCAGTTGCAATGATCGGACGCGCCTAGCGTGTCCTTTAGTTGATGGTAGGGAAATGAAGGCCCTTGTCAGCTCACCTAAGTATTCATGGAAGTTTGGCATAAGGTCGCTGTGGTAGGGGTATGAAGGCCCCGTCAGCGCATGCACAATCGGGCGCACGTGCGCTTAGCGGAGTCGAATGCCGCTCAAGTGCCTGTCCGGTGCATCGGGTGTGTGTGATACGAGGGCAATGAGGTTCGCACGGGGGCTCGCCTCCCGTGTGCTACCGGACTTGACAACATATAGAACGTGGTGTTTGCTCCTCCGGGTGCAATGGGACAATGAACATTCGAACGCAAAGTCGGAATTCTGGTTGATCCTACCAGTAATATACGCTCGTCTCAAAGGTTAAGCCATGCATGTCTAAGTACAAACAGATTTAATGTGAAACCGCATAAGGCTCAGTATAACAGCTATAATTTACGAGATCATCAACCTAGTTACTTGGATAACTGTGGAAAATCTAGAGCTAATACATGCAACATGCCAGGACCCTCGCGGGAACTGGTGCACTTATTAGTCAAACCAATCGCGGGTTCTCCGTGTCATTGAGTTGAAGTCTGGATAATGATGCTGATCGTATGGTCTCGCACCGACGACAGATCTCGCAAATATCTGCCCTATCAACTATGGATGGTAGTATAGAGGACTACCATGGTTGCAACGGGTAACGGGGAATCAGGGTTCGATTCCGGAGAGGGAGCCTGAGAAATGGCTACCACATCCAAGGAAGGCAGCAGGCGCGTAAATTACCCAATCCCGGGACGGGGAGGTAGTGACGAGAAATAACAATATGAAACTCTTTAATGATGTTTCATAATTGGAATGAGTAGAGCATAAATCCTTCTACGAGGATCAAGTGGAGGGCAAGTCTGGTGCCAGCAGCCGCGGTAATTCCAGCTCCACTAGCGTATATTAAAATTGTTGCGGTTAAAACGTTCGAAGTTGATACTTGTCCAACACAGTCCGGCTCCGCCGACCCGGTCAACCCGTGGTCGGTGGGCCAAGTCGGAATCTGGTTGCGACTCAATGGTGTGGTAGGGCACCAAGTCTGTGTCATGGTGTGCCCTTCAACGGGTGCAAGTGTAACATAGAGCTCGACCGCTCACGTTTACCTTGAACAAATTAGAGTGCTTAAAGCAGGGTGCCCAAACGCCCTAGAATAATCTTGCATGGAATAATGGAATACGACCTTGGTCTAATCTTTCATTGGTTTGTACTCAGACCGGAGGTAATGATTAACAGAAGTAGTTGGGGACACTAGTATTACGGCGCGAGAGGTGAAATTCGTAGACCGTCGTAAGACTAACTAAAGCGAAGGCATTTGTCAAGGATGCTTTCTTTAATCAAGAACGAAAGTTAGAGGATCGAAGGCGATTAGATACCGCCCTAGTTCTAACCGTAAACGATGCCAACTAGCAATTGGGAGACGCTACAACCAGGTGCTCTCAGTAGCTTCCGGGAAACCAAAGTCAGGTTCCGGGGGAAGTATGGTTGCAAAGTTGAAACTTAAAGGAATTGACGGAAGGGCACCACAATGAAATGGAGCTTGCGGTTCAATTTGACTCAACACGGGAAAACTTACCAGGTCCGAACTTATGGAGGTGAGACAGATTAATAGCTCTTTCTCAAATTTAAGGGTAGTGGTGCATGGCCGTTCTTAGTTCGTGGATTGATTTGTCTGGTTAATTCCGATAACGAACGTGACTCACATATGCTAACTAGAACGCAGTCAGCGTTAATGCGTCGATGCCGATTGGAACGGGTTAGGACCTTTCGGTGGAGTATGACCTGACACCTTCGCTGTTCGTGTGCGCAAGTGCACTTACGGTACGCTGCTTAGCAGGACAATTTGTGTTTAGCAAAATGAGATCGAGCGATAACAGGTCCGTGATGCCCTTAGATGTTCTGGGCTACACGCGTGCTACAATGTGGGTAGCAGCGTGTCTCCTATTCCGAGAGGAACGGGAAATCACTCAAATACTCACTTAGTAGGGATTATGGATTGCAATGGTCCATATGAACTCGGAACTTCTAGTAAGTGCTGGTCATCAGCCAGCGTTGAATACGTCCCTGCCCTTTGTACACACCGCCCGTCGCTACTACCGATGGATTATTTAGTGAGGTCTTTGGAGATGATCGTTCGCTGGATCCTCGTGAACCGCGTCTGCTTTATCGAAGTTGACCGAACTTGATGATTTAGAGGAAGTAAAAGTCGTAACAAGGTTTCCGTAGGTGAACCTGCGGAAGGATCATTAGTGGCCAAGTGATCCTTCCAGAAGTCCGAACCTGCGGGTTGAGACTTCGGCACAAGTTGCCATATGATAATTGACGAAACACTATAGAAGTCCGAACCTGCGGGTTGAGACTTCGGCACAAGTTGCCATATGATAATTGACGAAACACTATAGAAGTCCGAACCTGCGGGTTGAGACTTAGGCACAAGTTGCCTTATACATGACTTTGAACAAATACACAAGTCCGAACCTGCGGGTTGAGACTTAGGCACAAGTTGCCTTATACATGACTTCGAACAAATACACAAGTCCGAACCTGCGGGTTGAGACTTAGGCACAAGTTGCCATATGAAAGTTGACGAAACACTAACAAGTCCGAACCTGCGGGTTGAGACTTAGGCACACGTTGCCTTATACATGACTTCGAACAAATACACAAGTCCGAACCTGCGGGTTGAGACTTAGGCACAAGTTGCCTTATACATACATTGGCCAAATAAACAGAAGTCCGAACCTGCGGGTTGAGACTTAGGCACAAGTTGCCATATTATATTCGATCAAACACTAAGTAGTCCGAACCTGCGGGTTGAGACTCAAGACCGTAACAAGATGTCACTATACAAGTCCGAACCTAAGGGTTGAGACTTAATGCGATCTAGATACCAAGTTGACATCCAATACCTGTTGAGCAAAACCAAAGATTCCCTGTTCTCGAATGATTACACTATATAACAGGGAATCATGAAGAAATCAAGCAAGCGTGAAACAAAGTCATCACTTGGGCATGCTCGATAGCCAACCACATGACCTTAACCTAAGAGAGCATGCAAACCACATGATACCTATAAACGATTAACCCGCCCTAGTTCAATCGTTCACCAAGTGATGACTTCAGTATGGCTAAGAGAAAAACTTTTAAATGGGAAAAACTCTAAGTCCGAACCTCCGGGTTGAGACTTCCGCGTCGGAGGTGGGCGCACCTCCTATCCGAAAGATGGTGAATCAGGGGTGTTCGATCAGCAATGGTCGGATGCCCCGTCGTAGTCCAACTATGACAATCAAAGTCAAGACCTCCGGGTTGAGACTTTCCGCGAGTACAAGCATAAAGGAACACGGACCAAGCCGTACCGAGAGAATCGGTACTAGAGCCCTCGTGGTTCTACATTGAGAGAGCCCTCGTGGTTCTCATTAGGGGCTTTATGCAAGTAGTACTCAATACTGTGGTGTGAAGTATAAAGTATAGTCTTCGCCTGGTCCACGCTGCTTCGGCGGTCCTGGGTAAGATAGTTCATTCTAGCTTGCCCTATAGTGGAATGAGGACACTTAATGCTTCGTCTTTTAGCGGCGGCTAGACTCCTCCTCACGGGGAACGAGTTGACGCACACAGCGGCGGCTTACGCACTATGGCAATCATGGATGCCTGAAGATTCCGTGAAGTTCTCCCCTGGTCCACGCTGCCTCGGCAGTCCTGGGTAAAATGGAATATTTCCAGCTTGCCCTATAGTGGAAGAGGACTATCCAACAATACAAAGTCAAGACCTCCGGGTTGAGACTTTCCGCGTCGGTGGTGTCGCGCACCGCCTATCCGAAAGATGGTGTAACAGGGGTGTTCGATCAGCAATGGTCGGATGCCCCGTCATAGTCCAACTATGACAACCAAAGTCAAGACCTCCGGGTTGAGACTTTCCGCGTCCGGAGGTACGCGTACCGCCTACCCGAAAGATGGTGTGCTTCTGGGGTATTCGATGAGTCGGATACCCCGTCGTAGTCCAACTATGACAATCAAAGTCAAGACCTCCGGGTTGAGACTTCCGCGTCCGGAGGTACGCGTACCGCCTACCCGAAAGATGGTGTGCTTCTGGGGTATTCGATGAGTCGGATACCCCGTCGTAGTCCAACTATGACAATCAAAGTCAAGACCTCCGGGTTGAGACTTCCGCGTCCGGAGGTACGCGTACCGCCTACCCGAAAGATGGTGAATCAGGGGTGTTCGATCAGCAATGGTCGGATGCCCCGTCGTAGTCCAACTATGACAATCAAAGTCAAGACCTCCGGGTTGAGACTTTCCGCGAGTACAAGCATAAAGGAACACGGACCAAGCCGTACCGAGAGAATCGGTACTAGAGCCCTCGTGGTTCTACATTGAGAGAGCCCTCGTGGTTCTCATTAGGGGCTTTATGCAAGAAGTACTCAATACTGTGGTGTGAAGTATAAAGTATAGAGTCCTCCACTGGTCCACGCTGCTCCGGCGGTCCTGGGTAAGATAGTTCATTCTAGCTTGCCCTATGTGGAAGAGGACTCAATACCCTACCTGTTGAGCTTGAAACAAAGTCATCACTTGGGCATGCTCATATTGCCATACACAATTACATTATATTCGAATGAGCATGCAAGCGACCCTATATAGACCGAACCAAAACGATAGATACCGCCGTAGTTCACCCCCACCAAGTGATGACTTCAGTATGGCTAGTGTGTGAAGTATAAAGTATAGTCCTCCCCTGGTCCACACTGCTTCGGCGGTCCTGGGTAAGATAGTTAGTTCTAGCTTGCCCTATGTGGAAGAGGACACAATACTTAATACTTAGAGTACAAGCATAAAGGAACACGGACCAAGCCGTACCGAGAGAATCGGTACTAGAGCCCTCGCGGTTCTACATTGTGAGCCCTCGTGGTTCAAACTAGATACTTTATGCAAGGCGTACTCAAAACTGTGGTGTGAAGTATAAAGTATAGTCCTCATCTGGTCCACGCTGCTTCGGCGGTCCTGGGTAAGATAGTTAATTCTAGCTTGCCCTATGTGGAAGAGGACACAATACTTAATACTGTGGTGTAATGGACAAGGTATAGTCCTCCACTGGTCCACGCTGCTCCGGCGGTCCTGGGTAAGATAGTTCATTCTAGCTTGCCCTATGTGGAAGAGGACTCAATACCCTACCTGTTGAGCTTGAAACAAAGTCATCACTTGGGCATGCTCATATTGCCATACAATATTCCATTATCTACTAATGAGCATGCAGCTATATGATTATAACCTGTAAACGATTACCCCGCCGTAGTTCAGCGCTTCAACCAAGTGATGACTTCAGTATGGCTAGTGTGTGAAGTATAAAGTATAGTCCTCCCCTGGTCCACACTGCTTCGGCGGTCCTGGGTAAGATAGTTAGTTCTAGCTTGCCCTATGGTGGAAGAGGACATCATACTTGATACTGTGGTGTAATGAACAAAGTATAGTCCTCCACTGGTCCACGCTGCTTTGCAGTCCTGGGTAAGATAGTTAATTCTAGCTTGCCCTATGTGGAAGAGGGCACATTACTCAATACTGTGGTGTTATGAACAAAGTATAGTCCTCCACTGGTCCACGCTGCTCCGGCGGTCCTGGGTAAGATAGTTCATTCTAGCTTGCCCTATGTGGAAGAGGGCATACAAGACAAAGTATAGTTCTCCCCTGGTCCACGCTGCTTCGGCGGTCCTGGGTAAGATAGTTAATTCTAGCTTGCCCTATGTGGAAGAGAGCATACATGAACCAAGAACGAAGGTTATGATCGAGGAATGATTCGACAACTAACCGATGGTATGAAATGTGAAGAATTCAAGCAAGCACAAAATCAAGTCATCACTTGGGCATGCTCGATAGCCAACCCTATGACATTAACCTAGTAGAGCATGCAAAAACCAATATATATGTAAACGATGCCCCTCCCTAGTTCAGCGCTTCAACCAAGTGATGACTTCAGAATGGCTAAATCAAATCGGTTCAAAACATACCATCGGTACCCTATTGAAACACACAAGTCGATATCAAACCTCATGATTGTGTAGTCCTCCACTGGTCCACGCCGCTTCGGCGGTCCTGGGTAAGATAGTTAGTTCTAGCTTGCCCTATGGTGGAAGAGGACATCATACTTGATACTGTGGTGTAATGAACAAAGTATAGTCCTCCACTGGTCCACGCTGCTTTGCAGTCCTGGGTAAGATAGTTAATTCTAGCTTGCCCTATGTGGAAGAGGGCATACAAGACAAAGTATAGTTCTCCCCTGGTCCACGCTGCTTCGGCGGTCCTGGGTAAGATAGTTAATTCTAGCTTGCCCTATGTGGAAGAGAGCATACATGAACCAAGAACGAAGGTTATGATCGAGGAATGATTCGACAACTAACCGATGGTATGAAATGTGAAGAATTCAAGCAAGCACACAATCAAGTCATCACTTGGGCATGCTCGATAGCCAACCTCATGACATTAACCTAGTAGAGCATGCGAAAACCAATATATATGTAAACGATGCCCCTCCCTAGTTCAGCGCTTCAACCAAGTGATGACTTCAGAATGGCTAAATCAAATCGGTTCAAAACATACCATCGGTACCCTATTGAAACACACAAGTCGATATCAAACCTCATGATTGTGTAGTCCTCCACTGGTCCACGCCGCTTCGGCGGTCCTGGGTAAGATAGTTCATTCTAGCTTGCCCTATGTGGAAGAGGGCACATTACTCAATACTGTGGTGTTATGAACAAAGTATAGTCCTCCACTGGTCCACGCTGCTCCGGCGGTCCTGGGTAAGATAGTTCATTCTAGCTTGCCCTATGTGGAAGAGGGCATACAAGACAAAGTATAGTTCTCCCCTGGTCCACGCTGCTTCGGCGGTCCTGGGTAAGATAGTTAATTCTAGCTTGCCCTATGTGGAAGAGAGCATACATGAACCAAGAACGAAGGTTATGATCGAGGAATGATTCGACAACTAACCGATGGTATGAAATGTGAAGAATTCAAGCAAGCACAAAATCAAGTCATCACTTGGGCATGCTCGATAGCCAACCCTATGACATTAACCTAGTAGAGCATGCAAAAACCAATATATATGTAAACGATGCCCCTCCCTAGTTCAGCGCTTCAACCAAGTGATGACTTCAGAATGGCTAAATCAAATCGGTTCAAAACATACCATCGGTACCCTATTGAAACACACAAGTCGATATCAAACCTCATGATTGTGTAGTCCTCCACTGGTCCACGCCGCTTCGGCGGTCCTGGGTAAGATAGTTCATTCTAGCTTGCCCTATGTGGAAGAGGGCACATTACTCAATACTGTGGTGTGAAGTATAAAGT
>NW_026689782.1:382500-405000 GCF_943734765.1 Anopheles ziemanni | reverse complement strand
CTGGCTGGCTGGCCATCGGTGGTGTGGTGTGGTGAGGTGTGTGGAGTCGAGCATCGCGCGCCGTTGCCTTCTTCGGAGTGTTGTAGGTACGCAAGTGCTTGCAATGCAAAGAGGTTGGTGATGGAGTGACATTGCCTTCACCATGGAGTTGCGGGTACTTAGGTACTTGCAAGGAGATGGTGGTATGGTGGTGTTGCGTGTGTGGTGTTCGATTAGAAAGATATAATTTCTAAGTCCGGATTAGTGCTGTCAGTGGGGCCGCCGCTAACAGGTCCTGCACGGCCACCGTGGGGCTTGACTTGGCGCTATTCCGGACTTGGGGCGATCACGATGTCCCCGTGCGGGACTTAGAAGATGGAAGAACACAAGTACCCTTATCCCATGACTTGTGAGCGATTGGCATACGTTACCACATGAAGAGAAAAATTGGCTAAGTCCCGGATCCATATTATATGAAGAGAAAAATCGGCTAAGTCCCGGATCCATATTATATGAAGAGAAAAATTGGCTAAGTCCCGGATCCATATTATATGAAGAGAAATATCGGCTAAGTCCAGGATCCATATATAATAACCTAATAATCGGCTAAGTCCCGGATCCATATTATATGAAGAGAAAAATCGGCTAAGTCCAGGATCCATATATAATAACCTAATAATCGGCTAAGTCCAGGATCCATATATAATAACCTAATAACAGGCTAAGTCCAGGATCCATATTATATGAAGAGAAAAATCGGCTAAGTCCGAGATTGGGTCTGTCAGACATACACTTTCAAGATACCACACAAGCAAGCAAGATGGCCTAGTGATGGAACCATATAATATGAAGAGAAAAATCGGCTAAGTCCGAGATTGGGTCTGTCGGAAATACACTATCAAGTTACCACACAAGCAAGCAAGATGGCCTAATGATGGATCCATATGATATGAAGAGAAAAATCGGCTAAGTCCAGGATCCATATAATATGAAGAGAAAAATCGGCTAAGTCCCAGATTGGGTCTGTCAGAAATACACTTCCAAGTTACCACACAAGCAAGCAAGATGGCCTAGTGATGGATCCATATGATATGAAGAGAAAAATCGGCTAAGTCCAGGATCCATATAATATGAAGAGAAAAATCGGCTAAGTCCCAGATTGGGTCTGTCAGAAATACACTTCCAAGTTACCACACAAGCAAGCAAGATGGCCTAGTGATGGATCCATATGATATGAAGAGAAAAATCGGCTAAGTCCCAGATTGGGTCTGTCAGAAATATACTTCCAAGTTACCACACAAGCAAGCAAGATGGCCTAGTGATGGATCCATATGATATGAAGAGAAAAATCGGCTAAGTCCAGGATCCATATAATATGAAGAGAAAAATCGGCTAAGTCCCAGATTGGGTCTGTCAGACATACACTTTCAAGTTACCACACAAGCAAGCAAGATGGCCTAGTGATGGATCCATATGATATGAAGAGAAAAATCGGCTAAGTCCGAGATTGGGTCTGTCAGACATACACTTCCAAGTTACCACACAAGCAAGCAAGATGGCGTATTGATGGATCCATATGATATGAAGAGAAAAATCGGCTAAGTCCGAGATTGGGTCTGTCAGAAATACACTTCCAAGTTACCACACAAGCAAGCAAGATGGCCTAGTGATGGATCCATATGATATGAAGAGAAAAATCGGCTAAGTCCCAGATTGGGTCTGTCGGAAATACACTTCCAAGTTACCACACAAGCAAGCAAGATGGCCTAGTGATGGATCCATATGATATGAAGAGAAAAATCGGCTAAGTCCCAGATTGGGTCTGTCAGACATACACTTTCAAGTTACCACACAAGCAAGCAAGATGGCCTAGTGATTGATCCATATGATATGAAGAGAAAAATCGGCTAAGTCCGAGATTGGGTCTGTCAGACATACACTTCCAAGTTACCACACAAGCAAGCAAGTTACCACATGAAGAGAAAGCCGGCAAAGTCCGGGAATGTTACCACATGAACTGGAAAATGGGCAAAAACCTACCTCTACAGGGAACGTGAATAAGTAAGGCTGTAGACATCGGATCGACAAGCCAAAGACTGATATGGTAAGGAAATGAGTAGTACAAGCTTTCCTGAGAGTTGCAGAGCTTAGACTGCATATGAACGGAAGTTATTAAGCGTCAAAGTCAGAAAAGTTGCCCGAAGGAACACAAGTTCCAACTTAGAGCATGAATACCGCCTAGACGGTAAGAGGTACGGCCAGGCTGAGGAATAAGAAAATGTTGGCCAACATGTTCCCTAACTATCCCCCGAAGACCGCAAAGCAATCCAACATCAACCAAGAAAGTTATAGCCCGATCAAGGAAACACCTACTTTGCACCGATTTTGCACCAAATACATGTACCAAGCACCTTCGGTTGCATACCTGCAGGGGCTTACCATAGTAGGCCATGGAAGACCGATATACCGAACATAATCACTTTCTATCTCCTCGGGTGTTGGAGGTAGCGCTTTGCGGTACAAGAACGAAAGTTAGACCATATCTTGGTGCATCTTTTTGCCCAAAAACACAAGACCCTATCTACCAAGGCAAGAAAGTTGTGTGGGGACAAAATGTCCAAAAGTGCCCAAAGTGGCACACTTGAACCATATATTCGAGAAAAACACAAGTGTGGGCCCGAGCTAGCAAGTTGAAATGTTCTGACCGTCAGTAGCCCTAGTCAAGGCGCACTTATCATTATATGGGGCCAAAGCGCCAGCTAGTCTCCAAGTGGGCCATATGGGTGTTCTAAGGTTTGCACCCAAATGAGGAAAAAACAGGGTAAGGTACGGTGTACCTCGAATAACTCGGGCTGTGGATGGCCGAGCAAGACAAACGACATAGCGTTGGAAAGGTCTCGATGAGACCTAACTACCCTGAGAGTTTGAAGGCATAGACTTGAACGACCGAGAAGTTATTAAGTGCACAAGTGGTGAAGTTGCACCAAAGTCCGTGTTACCCGAAGTGGTACACGATCACCCAATATTCGACCAAAACACAAGTTTGCGCACGAGCTAGCGAGCTACATTGTTCTGACCGTCAGTAGCTCTTACCAAGACACGCATTTGATTATATGAGGCCAAGCCGCTAGCTCGACTCGAAGTCGGTCATATGGTTGGTTGATGGTTTGGACCGACCACGTGGTGTACCAAGTTGTGGTATTTTTCATGAATTATAACTCGGTCAGTTTACCACCGAGCGACAAGTTACGGCGTGATTTGGAATGGTCTTGAGTGGGACTATCTAGGAAAAATATGAACAAAAAATCACAAAGTACATGGACGAAGCTATTAGCGGAACATAGAGGAAAATGGTACCTTAGTCGAAGGAAATGGGACTTGGACCAAGAATACCACCAAGTTAATGAAGAGATAGCATGTCGACGTGGAACAATTAAAAGTTGGTAAAGGTAATACCAACATAAAAGTATATGGGGCCAAGGCGCTAGCTTGCCTCTAAAGTGGCGATATGGGTGGTTCAAGGTTTGCACCCAAGTATGGCCAAAACTGGTATAGGTACCTTTCATGAATTATAACTCAGGCTGTATGGCACTAAGCGACAAGTTTCGATGTGATTTGGAATGATCTTGAGTGGGACTATTTAGGAAAAATGTAAATAAAAAATCAGCATGTCTATGGATGAACCTATTAGCGAAACATAGAGCAAATTGGTACCAAAAACTATGGAAATGGGACTTGTACCAAGAATACCGGCAAGTTGGAGAAGAGATAGCAAGTTGACGTAGAACAATTATATTTGGTGCATGGTATGACCAACAAAAAAGTATATGGGGCCAAGGTGCTGGCTGGCCTCCAAAGTGGAGATATGGGCGATCCAAAGTTTGTACCCAAGTACGAACAAGTATGGAAAAAACAGGGTAAGGTACCAAGTACCATTAATAACTTCGGCTGTAGATGGCCGAGCAAGACAAACGGCATACCGTTGGAAAGGTCTTGGGGAGACCTATCTACCCTGAAAGTTTCATGAGGCTGAGTTGAAAGACCACGGAGATATTAGGTGATGATGGTCCAATTCGGGGACCAAGTCGCAGGAAATGGCACTTGACCAAAATCACCCTTGGAAGGTGAATACCGGCTTACCGGTAAGAGATAGCGACTTGGCGTAGAATATTCATAAGTTGGGCGTGTAGAGACGCAACTTTCATTATATGGGGGCAACCCGGTCAGGGTGCTCCAAGTCGGTCGTTTGGTCGGTATATGGTTTGGGCCGACCACATGGTGTACCAAGTTGAGGTATCTTTCATGAATTATAACTCGGTCAGTTTGCCACCGAGCGACAAGTTGCGGTGTGTTTTGGAATGGTCTTGAGTGGGACTATCAAGCAAAAATACAAACAGAATATCAGCTTGTCCATGGCCGAAGCTATTAGTGAAACATATAGCAAAATGGGTCCGAAAACGAATGAAATGGGACTTGGACCAAGAATAACGGCAAGTTAGAGAAGAGATAGCAAGTTGGCGTAGAACAATTATATTTAGTGCATGGTATGACCAAGAAAAAAGTATATGGGGCAAAGGTGCTGGCTGGCCTCCAAAGTGGAGATATGGGCGATACAAAGTTTGTACCCAAGTATGGCAAAAACTGGTAGAGGTACCTTTCATGAATTACTGCTCAGGCTGTATGGCACTTAGCGGGACGCTTGGCTCTGGTATGGAATAGTCTTGAGTGGGACTATCAAGGAAAAATACGAACAAAAAATCACCATGTCCACGGACGAAGGTATTAGCGAAACTTAGAGCGAAATTGCGACCAAGTCGCTGGAAATGGCCCTTGGACCAAGTATACCGTCAAGGCGGTACGAGATAGCGAGTTGACGTAGAACATTTATAAGTTTGCCTACAAGAGACAAAAGTTTAGTTATATGGGGCCAACCCGCTCAGGGTTGTCCAAGTCGGTCATATGGCTGATCGAAATTTTCGACCAAGTACTGAGAAAACAGGGTAAGGTACCGTGTACCTCGAATAACTTTGGCTGTAGATGTCCGAGCGAGGCGAACGGCATAGCGTTGGAAAGGTCTTGAGGTGTTCTAGGCACCCTGAAAGTATGAGAATGCTACCTGGAAAACTCGTGGAGATATTAGAGAAACATAGGGCCCAAAAGATACCAAGTCGCAGGAAATGGGCCCTCCATGAACACCCTAAAATCCCAATTACGGCTAAGTTGCAGGCCAGCTAGCGAAGTGAAATGTTCTAGGCATAACTAGAACACGTTAAGGCGCAACTTTTTGAATCAGAACTTTTTTCGATATCTGGCCCCCAAAGGGGGGATATGGTCGATCCAAGGATTTTTCCAAGTTTCGGTACTTTTTACGGTATCACTCATAGCTCCGGCTGTAAGCAAGCAAATGACAATCTAAGACATGATTTGGAAAGGTATTGAGTAGTACTAACTTACGTTAGAACACAGCGAAGCGCTATCGGTTCATGGCAAGGCCGATATAAGCAGTCAAAGATGAAAAATGTTGACAAAATGAACAAAAATTACCTTGGTACGCGAATAGCGGCCAGGGATGAAGAGGTACGAAGGTGGTGTAGAACAATTATAATTAGGGCTTGGTACGCTCTAAAAGTTTGCCGAAGACCGCAAAGCGCTCAGACCCATAGAAAGGGGTCATTTGGGCCGAACAGTGCGTGCAAAGAGGTGAAAATGCAAAAATTGCACTTTGGGGGGCGATTTGCGGGGGGAAGGAGGGGTCGGAGGGCAAAATGTCTCTTGACCAAAAAGTCTTATCTCGTCGAGATCTACAACATTGCCGAAGACCGCAAAGCGCTAGCTCGCAATCGAAAAATCGAGAATTTGAAAATTTTCTAAGTCTTGGGCTCCCTAAGGAAAAGTTTCAAAAATCACGTTTGTCCCCAATTTTGAAGGGGAAGGAGTCGGTTCCGGGGCATGGTGTCTTCGGCAAAAAGTCTTATCTTTTTGCGTACTTTCGACTAGTTCAATAAAAATTTTTGACCCAAAATTTGTTCGGCGGACCCCTAGGTCGAAAAACCCGAAAAAAGTCGAAAAAAGTCGAAAATGTCGAAAAATGAGAAAACCTCATATTCGGACTCTACACGAGCCCCAGATATTGAAAAGTGAAATCCGCGGTCGATTTGGAACAAAAAATTTACCTAGGCAAAGTTGTATGGAGGTAGGGACCCCTGAGAAAAAAGTTTGGTCCCGAGGCTCCTTGGACCACCAAGTCCCTAGGTCGGACCAAAATCGGAAAAAATCCGACCAAAGTCGAAAGTGTCGAAAATTTTAAAAAACCCCTTTTGGGGCCCTATGGCCTCCCTAGATAATGAAAAGTGAGGTCCGCGGCCGATCCGGAAGAAAAACTTGACCTAGGGAAACTTGTATGACGGTGGGGACCCAAAAAAATTTCGATGAGTGTAGTTTAGACAGGCCGGAAAATGTATCGGTGGTCCGTATCAAGGGACGTCTTTTAGTTCCATGGGGTGGTGGTCGTCGAACAAAGTCGCCTAGGTCGACCACCAGAAAGACCAGTCGTGTTGTAATGGATGTTTTGACCACTTTACTAGGGAAACCTAGTAGGTCGAAGCAAATTTGGGGTTCGAGATGAGTTGGTGAAAGTTGGTCCAACCTAGGTGTGCTTGGTGGAGGTTGACCATGAAAGTAGAGCATGATGGGAATGACCATAACTTTGGTTCTAGATGTCGGATCGGTACACTTTCGGCAGTTTTGGAAAGGTGAAGGCCTGCTCTAGCTATGTTTCCTACCAAGCTGAGCGCCTACTAGTGACCCGGAGGAGGTATTAAGGGTCAAAGGCAAAAAGGGGTACCCTAAAGTGCGTGTGACCAAGAAAATGGGAAAAACGGTATCGCCTATAGCTCAGGCTGTATGGCTCGGATCGGAAAGCTTGGATATGCGTTGGAAAGGTCTTGACGAGCGCTAGCTATGTGTCCTACCAAGCGAAGCGCTAGGTGTTGAGCAAGTCGGTCATATTAGAGGGCAAAGGTGAAAAATGGTGGTTTAGAGGCGAAAATTCACCTTATGATCGAAAATAGCGGGCGAACGATAAGAGCTACGAACACGGCGTAGAACAATCATAAGTACGTTACCACAAGACCTAACTTTGGCCAATATAGAGCGAGAAGATCGGAGGTACCCATCAGGGTGATATGGCTGGTTCAAAGTTGGACCAAAACGAGACTTGAGAAATGGATTGAAACACGGTATCGCGAATAACTCAGGCTGTATGGAACGGATCGACAAGCTTAGATCAGTGTTGGAAAGGTCGAACCGAGCGCTAACTATAATCCCAAACAACCGAAGCGCTAAGTGTTGAGCAAAACTGAGTTATTAAGCGACAAAGTGGAAAAATAATACCAAAATGGCCAAAAATCACACAAGACCAAGAATACCGAGCAAGCGGTAAGAGATAGCGGGTTGACGTAGAATACTTATAAGTTTGCCTCTACGAGACCTAAAAGTCGTCCATAGAAAGCGAGAAGATCGGACCACTCTGGAAGGGTGATACGAGTGGTCAAAAATTAGCAAAAATGAAACATGGCTAAAATGGATTTGACTTGTGCACCATGTAGCTCCGGCTGTATGGCATGGATTGTAGAGCTAGGATATGTTTTGGAAAGGTAACACCCAGCGCTAGATACGACTAGAAGAAAGCAAAGCGCTAACTAGCATGATTTGGAAGTTATTAAGCGTCAAAGTCGAAAAATGTTACCAAAATTGAAACTCGAGTACATTGGGCCAAAAAGTACAAGTTGTGAAATTTGGACTTACGAGTAAAATACCGAGCAGGCGGTAAGAGATAGAGACTTGGTGTAGAACAATTATAAGTTGGGCATGTTATAACCTATATTTGGCCCGAACATAGTCTCGAGATCGGTGGTACCTAAAAGGGTGGTACAGGTGTTAGATGGTTTTCCCAGAGCATAAGCTCCACATGATATGGAAAACGGGAAACATCATAACTTCGGCTGTATGGCATGGAATGGAACGAACAAGGTATCGATGGAAAGAGAAAAGGTAGCGCTAACTATAATTCCTTCCAAGCAAAGCGCTAGCATGTGACCGTTTGGGTGTTATTGTGAGTCAAAGTCTGAAATTGTTACCACGAGAGGCGAAAATCCAACTAAGTCCATGAATACCGGGCTGGCGGTAAGAGATACGGCTTGGCCGTAGAACATTTATAAGTTGGCCAAGACAAGGCCTAAGTTTCGTCCATAGACGACAAGAAGATCGAAGATACCTGAAGGTGAGATATGGGCGTCCCAAAGTGGGCCTTTGAAAAAGTGACAAACTTCCCTTATAACAGCATACACCAAATATCTCTGGCTCTATAGCACCGAATAAGAAGTTGAGCTCAGCGACAGAAAGGTGATAGTCAGCGCTAAATATCATACGAACAGAGTGAAGCGCTAAAGGGAAAGGATCTTGGTGATATAAGGTGACAAAGTCGAGAAAAGTTGCCTCAAAATCATGAAAAATGTGAAAAAATGGCTAAGTCCCGGGTGCCTTAAGGGCAGGCTAATCGAATGTACCGAGCTGGCGGTACGAGATAGAGACTTGGTGTAGAACAATTATATGTTTGGCATGGCAAGACCTACATTCGGCCAATACAAAGTGAGAAGATCAAAGATACCCGCAAGGGTGATATTGGTGTCCAAAGGAAAAAAGCACTAAGTCTTGGGAAACTTATATGAAGAAAAAGAACCCTGATGGGTCATATGGGATGGATCGAAAAATCGGCTAAGTCCCAAAATGGGGATGTCAGAACTACACTCATGTGTTACCACATCAAGCAAGGCAAACTTATATGAAGCAAAGGACCCTGATGGGTCATATGGTATTGATCGAAAAATCGGCTAAGTCCCAAAATGGGGATGTCAGAACTACACTCAAATGTTACCACACCAAGCAAGGCAAACTTATATGAAGCAAAGGACCCTGATGGGTCATATGGTATTTTACGAAAAATCGGCTAAGTCCCAAAATGGGGATGTCAGAACTACACTCATGTGTTACCACACCAAGCAAGGCAAACTTATATGAAGCAAAGGACCCTGATGGGTCATATGGTATTGATCGAAAAATCGGCTAAGTCCCAAAATGGGGATGTCAGAACTACACTCAAATGTTACCACACCAAGCAAGGCAAACTTATATGAAGGCAAGGACCCTGATGGGTCATATGGTATTTTACGAAAAATCGGCTAAGTCCCAAAATGGGGATGTCAGAACTACACTAAAAAGTTACCACACCAAGCAAGGCAAACTTATATGAAGCAAAGGACCCATATGGGTCATATGGTATTTTACGAAAAATCGGCTAAGTCCCAAAATGATGATGTCAGAACTACACTCAAATGTTACCACACCAAGCAAGGCAAACTTATATGAAGCAAAGGACCCTGATGGGTCATATGGTATTTTACGAAAAATCGGCTAAGTCCCAAAATGGGGATGTCAGAACTACACTCAAATGTTACCACACCAAGCAAGGCAAACTTATATGAAGCAAAGGACCCTGATGGGTCATATGGTATTTTACGAAAAATCGGCTAAGTCCCAAAATGGGGATGTCTGAACTACACTCAAATGTTACCACATCAAGCAAGGCAAACTTATATGAAGGCAAGGACCCTGATGGGTCATATGGTATTTTACGAAAAATCGGCTAAGTCCCAAAATGGGGATGTCAGAACTACACTCATGTGTTACCACACCAAGCAAGGCAAACTTATATGAAGCAAAGGACCCTGATGGGTCATATGGTATTTTACGAAAAATCGGCTAAGTCCCAAAATGGTGATGTCAGAACTACACTAAAATGTTACCACACCAAGCAAGGCAAACTTATATGAAGGCAAGGACCCTGATGGGTCATATGGTATTTTACGAAAAATCGGCTAAGTCCCAAAATGGTGATGTCAGAACTACACTAAAATGTTACCACACCAAGCAAGGCAAACTTATATGAAGGCAAGGACCCTGATGGGTCATATGGTATGGATCGAAAAATCGGCTAAGTCCCAAAATGGGGATGTCTGAACTACACTCAAATGTTACCACATCAAGCAAGGCAAACTTATATGAAGGAAAGGACCCTGATGGGTCATATGGTATTTTACGAAAAATCGGCTAAGTCCCAAAATGGGGATGTCAGAACTACACTCAAATGTTACCACACCAAGCAAGGCAAACTTATATGAAGCAAAGGACCCTGATGGGTCATATGGTATTTTACGAAAAATCGGCTAAGTCCCAAAATGGGGATGTCTGAACTACACTCAAATGTTACCACATCAAGCAAGGCAAACTTATATGAAGGCAAGGACCCTGATGGGTCATATGGTATTTTACGAAAAATCGGCTAAGTCCCAAAATGGGGATGTCAGAACTACACTCATATGTTACCACACCAAGCAAGGCAAACTTATATGAAGCAAAGGACCCTGATGGGTCATATGGTATTGATCGAAAAATCGGCTAAGTCCCAAAATGGGGATGTCAGAACTACACTCAAATGTTACCACACCAAGCAAGGCAAACTTATATGAAGGCAAGGACCCTGATGGGTCATATGGTATTTTACGAAAAATCGGCTAAGTCCCAAAATGGGGATGTCAGAACTACACTAAAAAGTTACCACACCAAGCAAGGCAAACTTATATGAAGCAAAGGACCCATATGGGTCATATGGTATTTTACGAAAAATCGGCTAAGTCCCAAAATGATGATGTCAGAACTACACTCAAATGTTACCACACCAAGCAAGGCAAACTTATATGAAGCAAAGGACCCTGATGGGTCATATGGTATTTTACGAAAAATCGGCTAAGTCCCAAAATGGGGATGTCAGAACTACACTCAAATGTTACCACACCAAGCAAGGCAAACTTATATGAAGCAAAGGACCCTGATGGGTCATATGGTATTTTACGAAAAATCGGCTAAGTCCCAAAATGGGGATGTCTGAACTACACTCAAATGTTACCACATCAAGCAAGGCAAACTTATATGAAGGCAAGGACCCTGATGGGTCATATGGTATTTTACGAAAAATCGGCTAAGTCCCAAAATGGGGATGTCAGAACTACACTCATGTGTTACCACACCAAGCAAGGCAAACTTATATGAAGCAAAGGACCCTGATGGGTCATATGGTATTTTACGAAAAATCGGCTAAGTCCCAAAATGGTGATGTCAGAACTACACTAAAATGTTACCACACCAAGCAAGGCAAACTTATATGAAGGCAAGGACCCTGATGGGTCATATGGTATTTTACGAAAAATCGGCTAAGTCCCAAAATGGTGATGTCAGAACTACACTAAAATGTTACCACACCAAGCAAGGCAAACTTATATGAAGGCAAGGACCCTGATGGGTCATATGGTATGGATCGAAAAATCGGCTAAGTCCCAAAATTGGGATGTCAGAACTACACTAAAAAGTTACCACACCAAGCAAGGCAAAGTACCTAGGTGAACCCTAGGAAGAAACACGGACCAAGTCAGATGGCCTAAGTCAATAGAACAAGTGACCTAGGCAAAGTTGTATGGCGCTGAGGACCCTGAAAAATCTGGTTAGTGTAGTTTAGACAGGGTAGGTTTTTGGGTCGGCCGAACCCCCTTATTTTGGGTTTTGGCCTCATCAAGAAGCTACACCTAGGCAAACTGCCTAGGGTGAAAGTGCGAAGACCAATCGAATAGTAAGACAAGTTTTGACCGATCGCCCTAGGCAAGCTTGTATGAAGAAAGGGACCCTAAGGGTCATATGGAAATACATGAAAAATCGGCTAAGTCCCAAAATTGGGATGTCAGAACTACACTAAAAAGTTACCACATCAAGCAAGGCAAACTACCTAGGTGAACCCTAGCAAGAAACACGGACCAAGTCAGATGGCCTAAGTCAAGAGTGCAAGTGACCTAGGCAAAGTTGTATGACGGTGAGGACCCTGAAAAATCTGGTTAGTGTAGTTTAGACAGGGGAGGTTTTTGGGTCGGCTGAACCTCCTTATTTTGGGTTTTGACCTCCTCAAGAAGCTACACCTAGGCAAACTGCCTAGGGTGAAAGTGCGAAGACCAATCGAATAGTAAGACAAGTTTTGACCGATCGCCCTAGGCAAGCTTGTATGAAGAAAGGGACCCTATGGGTCATATGGAAATACATGAAAAATCGGCTAAGTCCCAAAATTGGGATGTCTGAACTACACTAAAAAGTTACCACAGCAAGCAAGGCAAAGTACCTAGGTGAACCCTAGGAAGAAACACGGACCAAGTCAGATGGCCTAAGTCAAGAGTACAAGTGACCTAGGCAAAGTTGTATGGCGCTGAGGACCCTGAAAAATCGGGTTAGTGTAGTTCAGACAGGGGAGGTTTCTGGGTCGGCTGAACCTCCTTATTTCGGGTTTTATCCTCCTCAAGAAGACAGACCTAGGCAAACTGCCTAGGGTGAAAGTGCGAAGACCAATCGAATAGTAAGACAAGTTTTGACCGATCGCCCTAGGCAAGCTTGTATGAAGAAAGGGACCCTATGGGTCATATGGAAATACATGAAAAATCGGCTAAGTCCCAAAATTGGGATGTCTGAACTACACTAAAAAGTTACCACATCAAGCAAGGCAAAGTACCTAGGTGAACCCTAGGAAGAAACACGGACCAAGTCAGATGGCCTAAGTCAAGAGTACAAGTGACCTAGGCAAAGTTGTATGGCGCTGAGGACCCTGAAAAATCGGGTTAGTGTAGTTCAGACAGGGGAGGTTTCTGGGTCGGCTGAACCTCCTTATTTCGGGTTTTGGCCTCCTCAAGAAGACAGACCTAGGCAAAGTGCCTAGGGTGAAATTGCGAAGACCAATCGAATAGTAAGACAAGTTTTGACCGATCGCCCTAGGCAAGCTTGTATGAAGAAAGGGACCCTATGGGTCATATGGAAATATACGAAAAATCGGCTAAGTCCCGAAATTGGGATGTCTGAACTACACTAAAAAGTTACCACATCAAGCAAGGCAAAGTACCTAGGTGAACCCTAGGAAGAAACACGGACCAAGTCAGATGGCCTAAGTCAAGAGTACAAGTGACCTAGGCAAAGTTGTATGGCGCTAAGGACCATGAAAAATCGGGTTAGTGTAGTTAAGACAGGGGAGGTTTCAGGGTCGGCTGGACCTCCTTATTTCGGGTTTTGGCCTCCTCAAGAAGACAGACCTAGGCGAACTGCCTAGGGTGAAAGTGCGAAGACCAATCGAATAGTAAGACAAGTTTTGACCGATCGCCCTAGGCAAGCTTGTATGAAGAAAGGGACCCTATGGGTCATATGGAAATACATGAAAAATCGGCTAAGTCCCAAAATTAGGATGTCTGAACTACACTAAAAAGTTACCACATCAAGCAAGGCAAAGTACCTAGGTGAACCCTAGGAAGAAACACGGACCAAGTCGGATGGCCTAAGTCAAGAGTACAAGTGACCTAGGCAAAGTTGTATGGCGCTGAGGACCCTGAAAAATCGGGTTAGTGTAGTTCAGACAGGGGAGGTTTCAGGGTCGGCCGAACCTCCTTATTTCGGGTTTTGGCCTCCTCAAGAAGACAGACCTAGGCAAAGTGCCTAGGGTGAAATTGCGAAGACCAATCGAATAGTAAGACAAGTTTTGACCGATCGCCCTAGGCAAGCTTGTATGAAGAAAGGGACCCTATGGGTCATATGGAAATATACGAAAAATCGGCTAAGTCCCGAAATTGGGATGTCTGAACTACACTAAAAAGTTACCACATCAAGCAAGGCAAAGTACCTAGGTGAACCCTAGGAAGAAACACGGACCAAGTCAGATGGCCTAAGTCAAGAGTACAAGTGACCTAGGCAAAGTTGTATGGCGCTAAGGACCATGAAAAATCGGGTTAGTGTAGTTAAGACAGGGGAGGTTTCAGGGTCGGCTGGACCTCCTTATTTCGGGTTTTGGCCTCCTCAAGAAGACAGACCTAGGCGAACTGCCTAGGGTGAAAGTGCGAAGACCAATCGAATAGTAAGACAAGTTTTGACCGATCGCCCTAGGCAAGCTTGTATGAAGAAAGGGACCCTATGGGTCATATGGAAATACATGAAAAATCGGCTAAGTCCCAAAATTGGGATGTCTGAACTACACTAAAAAGTTACCACATCAAGCAAGGCAAAGTACCTAGGTGAACCCTAGGAAGAAACACGGACCAAGTCAGATGGCCTAAGTCAAGAGTACAAGTGACCTAGGCAAAGTTGTATGGCGCTGAGGACCCTGAAAAATCGGGTTAGTGTAGTTCAGACAGGGGAGGTTTCAGGGTCGGCCGAACCTCCTTATTTCGGGTTTTGGCCTCCTCAAGAAGACAGACCTAGGCGAACTGCCTAGGGTGAAAGTGCGAAGACCAATCGAATAGTAAGACAAGTTTTGACCGATCGCCCTAGGCAAGCTTGTATGAAGAAAGGGACCCTATGGGTCATATGGAAATATACGAAAAATCGGCTAAGTCCCAAAATTGGGATGTCAGAACTACACTATAAAGTTACCACATTAGCAAGGCAGACTTGTATGAAGAACGGGACCCTGGTGAAAGTAGCAAATATCCCAAACCGAACATGAATATTATACACACAAGAGTACGAACATAAAGGAACACGGACCAAGCGTACCGAGAGAATCGGTACTATAGAACCCTCGTGGTTCTACACAAAGACTTTATGTTAGGGGTTCAAGCCCCATAGTACTCAAACGGTGACAGTAGCAAATATCCCAAAACGAACGTGAATCTTATTCACAAGAGTACGAACATAAAGGAACACGGACCAAGCGTACCGAGAGAATCGGTACTATAGAGCCCTCGTGGTTCTACACAAAGACTTTATGTTCGGGGTTCACACCCCAAATCGAACGTGGAATTTACTTTCTGATGGTCATGCGGTCGTCCAAAGGGGTCTTGTATCCTGGGATGACAAGCATCACGGGCACAGCTCGTATCAAAACAGTCGAAGAGGCCCGCGAAAGCTTGCTTTCCATGGCTATGCGATGCACAAATTGAGTTTACTCACCGTAGTATAAAACGAACGAACCGAACCTATCCGAGTAGGGATAATGGGCGCAGTAACATACTTCTGTGACCCAGCGAGAGTTGAACGAGGTGACATGAACTGTCAGTGGCTTATATCAGATGGGATACATACATGAGATTGCTTTCAAATCTACACTCGAAAACCTAACCAAGTAAAAGCGAACGTGGGAAGGATTCGAAACCGGTCACGAAATCTTAAGCTGGAAAGAGTCATCACTATGGATACATATTATGCGAAACCAATCAAGTGCTCAGTACTGATCCAAAACCTAAGAGCACTAGTGAACACCTTATTCTCACCCTAGTTCACATCCAAGTGATCGACCACGTGTGTGAAGCAAAGACCAATCGAATTCCTCAATGGACCGAACACTATGAACAAATGGCCAAAAACGTTATAACTATCCAAACATACTACTATCTAGCGAAAGTCATCACGATGGAACCATACCATGATCTTTAACCTATAGCGCTCACCATATTCCTACCCAGAGTGCAAGTGAACAGATTGCTCACCCCTACCCAGTTCACAACCACGTGATCGACTAACATACCGAGGTTACCACAAGTCAAAGTTATACGTTTACAAGCGCAAGACCAATCGAAAACCCCGAAAGCAATCTCGACCCAAAATGTATTATCCGTGAGTGTAGTCGAGTCTCGTACTCGTCATCTGTAATCGTCGGATAGAATATCCAGTACACGGTTGTCTTTCCAAATGAAATCTACATACAGAACTCGCTCTTGGCAAATGGGTGGCAATGGCGCAATCAGGAGCGAGTTCCCGTCCGGGTGCCAAGTGATTGGCAAATGTCTGGGGGAAAGCAACCATATGTTGATTTGTCTGTTAGTGTACTGGGTGTTTGAGGTATGTAGTATCCACGCTTGGTTGGGTGTGTAAGAGGACCATGGATGCGTTCACAACCCCAATTGGGGTACATCGGGAATGATTTTGTGGAACCGATGTGCCCGGCACACACTAAGTTTTGTTGCAAGTTAATAGTGTGCCATGTCCGGGGGGGTTGTGATTAAACTCTGGTGAATTGCGTACTGTGGTGATTGGGGTATGAAAGCCCCGCAGTTGCAATGATCGGACGCGCCTAGCGTGTCCTTTAGTTGATGGTAGGGAAATGAAGGCCCTTGTCAGCTCACCTAAGTATTCATGGAAGTTTGGCATAAGGTCGCTGTGGTAGGGGTATGAAGGCCCCGTCAGCGCATGCACAATCGGGCGCACGAGCGCTTAGCGGAGTCGAATGCCGCTCAAGTGCCTGTCCGGTGCATCGGGTGTGTGTGATACGAGGGCAATGAGGTTCGCACGGGGGCTCGCCTCCCGTGTGCTACCGGACTTGACAACATATAGAACGTGGTGTTTGCTCCTCCGGGTGCAATGGGACAATGAACATTCGAACGCAAAGTCGGAATTCTGGTTGATCCTACCAGTAATATACGCTCGTCTCAAAGGTTAAGCCATGCATGTCTAAGTACAAACAGATTTAATGTGAAACCGCATAAGGCTCAGTATAACAGCTATAATTTACGAGATCATCAACCTAGTTACTTGGATAACTGTGGAAAATCTAGAGCTAATACATGCAACATGCCAGGACCCTCGCGGGAACTGGTGCACTTATTAGTCAAACCAATCGCGGGTTCTCCGTGTCATTGAGTTGAAGTCTGGATAATGATGCTGATCGTATGGTCTCGCACCGACGACAGATCTCGCAAATATCTGCCCTATCAACTATGGATGGTAGTATAGAGGACTACCATGGTTGCAACGGGTAACGGGGAATCAGGGTTCGATTCCGGAGAGGGAGCCTGAGAAATGGCTACCACATCCAAGGAAGGCAGCAGGCGCGTAAATTACCCAATCCCGGGACGGGGAGGTAGTGACGAGAAATAACAATATGAAACTCTTTAATGATGTTTCATAATTGGAATGAGTAGAGCATAAATCCTTCTACGAGGATCAAGTGGAGGGCAAGTCTGGTGCCAGCAGCCGCGGTAATTCCAGCTCCACTAGCGTATATTAAAATTGTTGCGGTTAAAACGTTCGAAGTTGATACTTGTCCAACACAGTCCGGCTCCGCCGACCCGGTCAACCCGTGGTCGGTGGGCCAAGTCGGAATCTGGTTGCGACTCAATGGTGTGGTAGGGCACCAAGTCTGTGTCATGGTGTGCCCTTCAACGGGTGCAAGTGTAACATAGAGCTCGACCGCTCACGTTTACCTTGAACAAATTAGAGTGCTTAAAGCAGGGTGCCCAAACGCCCTAGAATAATCTTGCATGGAATAATGGAATACGACCTTGGTCTAATCTTTCATTGGTTTGTACTCAGACCGGAGGTAATGATTAACAGAAGTAGTTGGGGACACTAGTATTACGGCGCGAGAGGTGAAATTCGTAGACCGTCGTAAGACTAACTAAAGCGAAGGCATTTGTCAAGGATGCTTTCTTTAATCAAGAACGAAAGTTAGAGGATCGAAGGCGATTAGATACCGCCCTAGTTCTAACCGTAAACGATGCCAACTAGCAATTGGGAGACGCTACAACCAGGTGCTCTCAGTAGCTTCCGGGAAACCAAAGTCAGGTTCCGGGGGAAGTATGGTTGCAAAGTTGAAACTTAAAGGAATTGACGGAAGGGCACCACAATGAAATGGAGCTTGCGGTTCAATTTGACTCAACACGGGAAAACTTACCAGGTCCGAACTTATGGAGGTGAGACAGATTAATAGCTCTTTCTCAAATTTAAGGGTAGTGGTGCATGGCCGTTCTTAGTTCGTGGATTGATTTGTCTGGTTAATTCCGATAACGAACGTGACTCACATATGCTAACTAGAACGCAGTCAGCGTTAATGCGTCGATGCCGATTGGAACGGGTTAGGACCTTTCGGTGGAGTATGACCTGACACCTTCGCTGTTCGTGTGCGCAAGTGCACTTACGGTACGCTGCTTAGCAGGACAATTTGTGTTTAGCAAAATGAGATCGAGCGATAACAGGTCCGTGATGCCCTTAGATGTTCTGGGCTACACGCGTGCTACAATGTGGGTAGCAGCGTGTCTCCTATTCCGAGAGGAACGGGAAATCACTCAAATACTCACTTAGTAGGGATTATGGATTGCAATGGTCCATATGAACTCGGAACTTCTAGTAAGTGCTGGTCATCAGCCAGCGTTGAATACGTCCCTGCCCTTTGTACACACCGCCCGTCGCTACTACCGATGGATTATTTAGTGAGGTCTTTGGAGATGATCGTTCGCTGGATCCTCGTGAACCGCGTCTGCTTTATCGAAGTTGACCGAACTTGATGATTTAGAGGAAGTAAAAGTCGTAACAAGGTTTCCGTAGGTGAACCTGCGGAAGGATCATTAGTGGCCAAGTGATCCTTCCAGAAGTCCGAACCTGCGGGTTGAGACTTCGGCACAAGTTGCCATATGATAATTGACGAAACACTATAGAAGTCCGAACCTGCGGGTTGAGACTCAGGCACAAGTTGCCATATGAAAGTTGACGAAACACTAACAAGTCCGAACCTGCGGGTTGAGACTTAGGCACACGTTGCCTTATACATGACTTCGAACAAATACACAAGTCCGAACCTGCGGGTTGAGACTTAGGCACAAGTTGCCTTATACATGACTTCGAACAAATACACAAGTCCGAACCTGCGGGTTGAGACTTAGGCACAAGTTGCCATATGAAAGTTGACGAAACACTAACAAGTCCGAACCTGCGGGTTGAGACTTAGGCACACGTTGCCTTATACATGACTTCGAACAAATACACAAGTCCGAACCTGCGGGTTGAGACTTAGGCACAAGTTGCCTTATACATACATTGGCCAAATAAACAGAAGTCCGAACCTGCGGGTTGAGACTTAGGCACAAGTTGCCATATTATATTCGATCAAACACTAAGTAGTCCGAACCTGCGGGTTGAGACTCAAGACCGTAACAAGATGTCACTATACAAGTCCGAACCTAAGGGTTGAGACTTAATGCGATCTAGATACCAAGTTGACATCCAATACCTGTTGAGCAAAACCAAAGATTCCCTGTTCTCGAATGATTACACTATATAACAGGGAATCATGAAGAAATCAAGCAAGCGTGAAACAAAGTCATCACTTGGGCATGCTCGATAGCCAACCACATGACCTTAATCTAAGAGAGCATGCAAACCACATGATACCTATAAACGATTAACCCGCCCTAGTTCAATCGTTCACCAAGTGATGACTTCAGTATGGCTAAGAGAAAAACTTTTAAATGGGAAAAACTCTAAGTCCGAACCTCCGGGTTGAGACTTCCGCGTCGGAGGTGGGCGCACCTCCTATCCGAAAGATGATGAATCAGGGGTGTTCGGTCAGCAATGGTCGGATGCCCCGTCGTAGTCCAACTATGACAATCAAAGTCAAGACCTCCGGGTTGAGACTTTCCGCGAGTACAAGCATAAAGGAACACGGACCAAGCCGTACCGAGAGAATCGGTACTAGAGCCCTCGTGGTTCTACATTGAGAGAGCCCTCGTGGTTCTCATTAGGGGCTTTATGCAAGTCGTACTCAATACTGTGGTGTGAAGTATAAAGTATAGTCCTCGCCTGGTCCACGCTGCTTCGGCGGTCCTGGGTAAGATAGTTAATTCTAGCTTGCCCTATAGTGGAATGAGGACACTTAATGCTTCGTCTTTTAGCGGCGGCTAGACTCCTCCTCACGGGGAACGAGTTGACGCGCACAGCGGCGGCTTACGCACTATGGCAATCATGGATGCCTGAAGATTCCGTGAAGTTCTCCCCTGGTCCACGCTGCCTCGGCAGTCCTGGGTAAAATGGAATATTTCCAGCTTGCCCTATAGTGGAAGAGGACTATCCAACAATACAAAGTCAAGACCTCCGGGTTGAGACTTTCCGCGTCGGTGGTGTCGCGCACCGCCTATCCGAAAGATGGTGTAACAGGGGTGTTCGATCAGCAATGGTCGGATGCCCCGTCATAGTCCAACTATGACAACCAAAGTCAAGACCTCCGGGTTGAGACTTTCCGCGTCCGGAGGTACGCGTACCGCCTACCCGAAAGATGGTGTGCTTCTGGGGTATTCGATGAGTCGGATACCCCGTCGTAGTCCAACTATGACAATCAAAGTCAAGACCTCCGGGTTGAGACTTCCGCGTCCGGAGGTACGCGTACCGCCTACCCGAAAGATGGTGTGCTTCTGGGGTATTCGATGAGTCGGATACCCCGTCGTAGTCCAACTATGACAATCAAAGTCAAGACCTCCGGGTTGAGACTTCCGCGTCCGGAGGTACGCGTACCGCCTACCCGAAAGATGGTGAATCAGGGGTGTTCGATCAGCAATGGTCGGATGCCCCGTCGTAGTCCAACTATGACAATCAAAGTCAAGACCTCCGGGTTGAGACTTTCTAAGAGTACAAGCATAAAGGAACACGGACCAAGCCGTACCGAGAGAATCGGTACTAGAGCCCTTGTGGTTCTACATTGAGAGAGCCCTCGTGGTTCTCATTAGGGGCTTTATGCAAGAAGTACTCAATACTGTGGTGTGAAGTATAAAGTATAGAGTCCTCCACTGGTCCACGCTGCTCCGGCGGTCCTGGGTAAGATAGTTCATTCTAGCTTGCCCTATGTGGAAGAGGACTCAATACCCTACCTGTTGAGCTTGAAACAAAGTCATCACTTGGGCATGCTCATATTGCCATACACAATTACATTATATTCGAATGAGCATGCAAGCGACCCTATATAGACCGAACCAAAACGATAGATACCGCCGTAGTTCACCCCCACCAAGTGATGACTTCAGTATGGCTAGTGTGTGAAGTATAAAGTATAGTCCTCCCCTGGTCCACACTGCTTCGGCGGTCCTGGGTAAGATAGTTAGTTCTAGCTTGCCCTATGTGGAAGAGGACACAATACTTAATACTTAGAGTACAAGCATAAAGGAACACGGACCAAGCCGTACCGAGAGAATCGGTACTAGAGCCCTCGTGGTTCTACATTGAGAGAGCCCTCGTGGTTCTCATTAGGGGCTTTATGCAAGTCGTACTCAATACTGTGGTGTGAAGTATAAAGTATAGAGTCCTCCACTGGTCCACGCTGCTCCGGCGGTCCTGGGTAAGATAGTTCATTCTAGCTTGCCCTATGTGGAAGAGGACTCAATACCCTACCTGTTGAGCTTGAAACAAAGTCATCACTTGGGCATGCTCATATTGCCATACAATATTCCATTATCTACTAATGAGCATGCAGCTATATGATTATAACCTGTAAACGATTACCCCGCCGTAGTTCAGCGCTTCAACCAAGTGATGACTTCAGTATGGCTAGTGTGTGAAGTATAAAGTATAGTCCTCCCCTGGTCCACACTGCTTCGGCGGTCCTGGGTAAGATAGTTAGTTCTAGCTTGCCCTATGTGGAAGAGGACACCATACTTAATACTGTGGTGTAATGAACAAAGTATAGTCCTCCACTGGTCCACGCTGCTTCGGCGGTCCTGGGTAAGATAGTTAGTTCTAGCTTGCCCTATGTGGAAGAGGGCATACAAGACAAAGTATAGTTCTCCCCTGGTCCACGCTGCTTCGGCGGTCCTGGGTAAGATAGTTAATTCTAGCTTGCCCTATGTGGAAGAGAGCATACATGAACCAAGAACGAAGGTTATGATCGAGGAATGATTCGACAACTAACCGATGGTATGAAATGTGAAGAATTCAAGCAAGCACACAATCAAGTCATCACTTGGGCATGCTCGATAGCCAACCCTATGACATTAACCTAGTAGAGCATGCGAAAACCAATATATATGTAAACGATGCCCCTCCCTAGTTCAGCGCTTCAACCAAGTGATGACTTCAGAATGGCTAAATCAAATCGGTTCAAAACATACCATCGGTACCCTATTGAAACACACAAGTTGATATCAAACCTCATGATTGTGTAGTCCTCCACTGGTCCACACTGCTCCGGCGGTCCTGGGTAAGATAGTTCATTCTAGCTTGCCCTATGTGGAAGAGGGCACATTACTCAATACTGTGGTGTTATGAACAAAGTATAGTCCTCCACTGGTCCACGCTGCTTCGGCGGTCCTGGGTAAGATAGTTAGTTCTAGCTTGCCCTATGTGGAAGAGGGCATACAAGACAAAGTATAGTTCTCCCCTGGTCCACGCTGCTTCGGCGGTCCTGGGTAAGATAGTTAATTCTAGCTTGCCCTATGTGGAAGAGAGCATACATGAACCAAGAACGAAGGTTATGATCGAGGAATGATTCGACAACTAACCGATGGTATGAAATGTGAAGAATTCAAGCAAGCACACAATCAAGTCATCACTTGGGCATGCTCGATAGCCAACCTCATGACATTAACCTAGTAGAGCATGCGAAAACCAATATATATGTAAACGATGCCTCCCTAGTTC
>NW_026689782.1:347500-375000 GCF_943734765.1 Anopheles ziemanni | reverse complement strand
GTTGGCTGCCTTGGCCGGGTTGGTTGGTTAACACTTGATTGGGCTTGCACCCGAGGGTAATGGCACTTGAAGGTGGGTACTGGCCGGCTGACCTGGTGTGATGGTTGGTTGGTGAACACTTGGCGGTACTTGCACTTGGCTGTGCTTGGACTTGAAGGTGGGATCCGGCTGGCCTGGGCCATTGGTGGTTGGTTGGTTGGTTAGCCCTTAGCTGGGCTGGCTGGCTGGCTGGCCATCGGTGGTGTGGTGTGTTGGGCGGTTGGTGAACACTTGGCGGTACTTGCACTTGGCTGTGCTTGGACTTGAAGGTGGGATCCGGCTGGCCTAGGCCATTGGTGGTTGGTTGGTGGGTTAGCCCTTAGCTGGGCTGGCTGGCTGGCTGGCCATCGGTGGTGTGGTGTGGTGTGGTGTGTGGAGTCGAGCATCGCGCGCCGTTGCCTTCTTCGGAGTGTTGTGGGTACGCAAGTGCTTGCAGTGCAAAGAGGTTGGTGATGGAGTGACATTGCCTTCACCATGGAGTTGCGGGTACTTAGGTACTTGCAAGGAGATGGTGGTATGGTGGTGTTGCGTGTGTGGTGTTCGATTAGAAAGATATATTTTCTAAGTCCGGATTAGTGCTGTCAGTGAGGCCGCCACTAACAGGTCCTCCACGGCCTCCGTGGTTCTTGACTTGGCGCTATTCCGGACTTGGGGCGATCACGATGTCCCCGTGCGGGACTTAGAAGATGGAAGAACACAAGTACCCTTATCCCATGACTTGTGAGCGATTGGCATACGTTACCACATGAAGAGAAAAATTGGCTAAGTCCAGGATCCATATTATATGAAGAGAAAATCGGCTAAGTCCCGGATCCATATTACATGAAGAGAAAAATCGGCTAAGTCCAGGATCCATATTATATGAAGAGAAAAATCGGCTAAGTCCAGGATCCATATATATAAACCTAATAATCGGCTAAGTCCAGGATCCATATTATATGAAGAGAAAAATCGGCTAAGTCCAGGATCCATATTACATGAAGAGAAAAATCGGCTAAGTCCCGGATCCATATATATTAACCTAATAATCGGCTAAGTCCAGGATCCATATGATATGAAGAGAAAAATCGGCTAAGTCCAAGATCCATATGATATGAACAGAAAAATCGGCTAAGTCCAGGATCCATATATAATAACCTAATAATCGGCTAAGTCCAGGATCCATATAATATGAAGAGAAAAATCGGCTAAGTCCGAGATTGGGTCTGTCGGAAATACACTTTCAAGTTACCACACAAGCAAGCAAGATGGCCTAATGATGGATCCATATAATATGAAGAGAAAAATCGGCTAAGTCCAAGATTGGGTCTGTCAGAAATACACTATCAAGTTACCACACAAGCAAGCAAGATGGCCTAGTGATGGATCCATATAATATGAAGAGAAAAATCGGCTAAGTCCAAGATTGGGTCTGTCAGAAATACACTATCAAGTTACCACACAAGCAAGCAAGATGGCCTAGTGATGGATCCATATTATATGAAGAGAAAAATCGGCTAAGTCCGAGATTGGGTCGGTCGGAAATACACTATCAAGTTACCACACAAGCAAGCAAGATGGCCTAGTAATGGATCCATATCATATGAAGAGAAAAATCGGCTAAGTCCCAGATTGGGTCTGTCAGAAATACACTTCCAAGTTACCACACAAGCAAGCAAGATGGCCTTTTGATGGATCCATATGATATGAAGAGAAAAATCGGCTAAGTCCCAGATTGGGTCTGTCAGACATACACTATCAAGTTACCACACAAGCAAGCAAGATGGCCTAGTGATGGATCCATATGATATGAAGAGAAAAATCGGCTAAGTCCCAGATTGGGTCTGTCAGAAATACACTTCCAAGTTACCACATGAGCAAGCAAGATGGCCTAGTGATGGATCCATATAATATGCAGAGAAAAATCGGCTAAGTCCCAGATTGGGTCTGTCAGAAATACACTTCCAAGTTACCACATGAGCAAGCAAGTTACCACATGAAGAGAAAGCCGGCAAAGTCTGGGAATGTTACCACATGAACTGGAAAATGGGCAAAAACCTACCTTCACAGGGAACGTGAATAAGTAAGGCTGTAGACATCGGATCGACAAGCCAAAGACTGATATGGAAAGGAAATGAGTAGTACTAGCTTTCCTGAGAGTTGCAGAGCTTAGACTGCATATGAACGAAAGTTATTAAGCGTCAAAGTCAGAGAAGTTACCCAAAGGAACACAAGTTCCAACTTAGAGCATGTATACCGCCTAGACGGTAAGAGGTACGGCCAGGCTGAGGAATAAGGAAATGTTGGCCAACATGTTCCCTAACTATCCCCCGAAGACCGCAAAGCAATCCAACATCAACCAAGAAAGTTATAGCCCGATCAAGGAAACACCTACTTTGCACCGATATTGCACCAAATACATGTACCAAGCACCTTCGGTTGCATACCTGCAGGGGTTTACCATAGTAGGCCATGGAAGACCGATATACCGAACATAATCACTTTCTATCTCCTCGGGTGTTTGAGATAGCGCTTTGCGGTACAAGAACGAAAGTTAGACTTTATCTTGGTGCATCTTTTTGCCCAAGATCACAAGACCCTATCTACCAAGGCAAGAAAGTTGTGTGGGGACAAAATGTCCAAAAGTGCCCAAAGTGGCACACTTGAACCATATATTCGAGAAAAACACAAGTGTGGGCCCGAGCTAGCAAGTTGAAATGTTCTGACCGTCAGTAGCCCTAGTTGAGGTGCACTTATCATTATATGAGGCCAACGTGCCAGCTAGTCTCTAAAGGGGCGATATGGGTGTTCCAAGGTTTGTACCCAATTGAGGAAAAAACAGGGTAAGGTACGGTGTACCGCGAATAACTCGGGCTATAGATGTCCGATCGATGAGTTTGGCATATGTATGGAAAGGTCTCGACGAGACCTAACTACCCTGAAAGTATGAAGGCAAAGACTTGAATGACCGGGAAGTTATTAAGTGCACAAGTGGTAAAGTTGCACCAAAGTCCATGTTACCCGAAGTGGTACATGAACACCCAATATTCGACCAAAACACAAGTTTAGAGACGAGCTAGCGAGCTACATTGTTCAGACCGTCAGTAGCCCGCATCAAGACACGCATTTCATTATATTGAGCCTAGCCGCTAGCTCGACTCGAAGTCGGTCATATGGTTGGTTGATGGTTTGGACCGACCACGAGGTGTACCAAGGTGATGTACCTTTCATGAATTAAAACTCTGGCTGTATGGCACTGAGCGACAAGCTAAGGTGTGATTTGGAATAGTCTTGAGTGGGACTATTTAGGAAAAATGCGAACAAAAAATCACAAAGTCCTTGGGCGAAGCTATTAGCGAAACATAGAGCAAATTGGTACCAAAAACTATGGAAATGGGACTTGAGTCAAAAATAACCGCAAGTTGGAGAAGATATAGCAAGCTTGCGTAGAACAATTATATTTGGTGCATGGTATCACCAACAAAAAAGTATATGGGGCCAAGGTGCTGGCTGGCCTCCAAAGTGGAGATATGGGCGATCCAAAGTTTGTACCCAAGTACGAACAAGTATGGAAAAAACAGGGTAAGGTACCAAGTACCATTAATAACTTCGGCTGTAGATGGCCGAGCGAGGCAAACGGCTCACCGTTGGAAAGGTCTTGGGGAGACCTATCTACCCTGAAAGTTTCATAAGGCTGAGTTGAAAGACCACGGAGATATTAGGTGATGATGGTCCAATTCGGGGACCAAGTCGCAGGAAATGGCGCTTGACCAAAATCACCCTTGGAAGGTGAATACCGGCTTACCGGTAAGAGATAGCGACTTGGCGTAGAATATTCATAAGTTGGGCGTGTAGAGACGCAACTTTTATTATATGGGGCCAACCCGGTCAGGGTGCTCCAAGTCGGTCGTTTGGTTGGTTTATGGTTTGGGCCGACCACGTGGTGTGCCAAGTTGAGGTACCTTTCATGAATTATAACTTGGTCAGTTCGCCACCGAGCGACAAGCTGCGGTGTGTTTTGGAATGGTCTTGAGTGGGACTATCAAGGAAAAATACCAATCGAAAATCAGTTTGTCCATGGCCGAAGCTATTAGTGAAACATATAGCAAAATGGGTCCAAAAACGAATGAAATGGGAATTGGACCAAGAATAACGGCAAGTTGGAGAAGAGATAGCAAGTTGGCGTAGAACAATTATATTTGGTGCATGGCATGACCAACAAAAAAGTATATGGGGCCAAGGTGCTAGCTGGCCTCCAAAGTGGAGATATGGGCGATCCAAAGTTTGTACCCAAGTACGAACAAGTATGGAAAAAACAGGGTAAGGTACCAAGTACCATTAATAACTTCGGCTGTAGATGGCCGAGCGAGGCAAACGGCTCACCGTTGGAAAGGTCTTGGGGAGACCTATCTACCCTGAAAGTTTTATGAGGCTGAGTTGAAAGACCACGGAGATATTAGGTGATGATGGTCCAATTCGGGGACCAAGTCGCAGGAAATGGCACTTGACCAAAATCACCCTTGGAAGGTGAATACCGGCTTACCGGTAAGAGATAGCGACTTGGCGTAGAATATTCATAAGTTGGGCGTGTAGAGACGCAACTTTCATTATATGGGGGCAACCCGGTCAGGGTGCTCCAAGTCGGTCGTTTGGTCGGTATATGGTTTGGGCCGACCACATGGTGTACCAAGTTGAGGTATCTTTCATGAATTATAACTCGGTCAGTTTGCCACCGAGCGACAAGTTGCGGTGTGTTTTAGAATGGTCTTGAGTGGGACTATCAAGCAAAAATACAAACAGAATATCAGCTTGTCCATGGCCGAAGCTATTAGTGAAACATATAGCAAAATGGGTCCGAAAACGAATGAAATGGGACTTGGACCAAGAATAACGGCAAGTTAGAGAAGAGATAGCAAGTTGGCGTAGAACAATTATATTTAGTGCATGGTATGACCAAGAAAAAAGTATATGGGGCAAAGGTGCTGGCTGGCCTCCAAAGTGGAGATATGGGCGATACAAAGTTTGTACCCAAGTATGGCAAAAACTGGTAGAGGTACCTTTCATGAATTACTGCTCAGGCTGTATGGCACTTAGCGGGACGCTTGGCTCTGGTATAGAATAGTCTTGAGTGGGACTATCAAGGAAAAATACGAACAAAAAATCACCATGTCCACGGACGAAGGTATTAGCGAAACTTAGAGCGAAATTGCGACCAAGTCGCTGGAAATGGCCCTTGGACCAAGTATACCGTCAAGGCGGTACGAGATAGCGAGTTGACGTAGAACATTTATAAGTTTGCCTACAAGAGACAAAAGTTTAGTTATATGGGGCCAACCCGCTCAGGGTTGTCCAAGTCGGTCATATGGCTGATCGAAATTTTCGACCAAGTACTGAGAAAACAGGGTAAGGTACCGTGTACCTCGAATAACTTCGGCTGTAGATGTCCGAGCGAGGCGAACGGCATAGCGTTGGAAAGGTCTTGAGGTGCTCTAGGCACCCTGAAAGTATGAGAAAGCTATCTGGAAAACTTGTGGAGATATTAGAGAAACATAGGGCCCAAAAGATACCAAGTCGCAGGAAATGGGCCCTCCATGAACACCCTAAAATCCCAATTACGGCTAAGTTGCAGGCCAGCTAGCGAAGTGAAATGTTCTAGGCATAACTAGAACACGTTAAGGCGCAACTTTTTGAATAAGAACTTTTTTCGATATCTGGTCCCCAAAGGGGGGATATGGGCGATCCAAGGATTTTTCCAAGTTTCGGTACTTTTTACGGTATCGCTCATAGCTCCGGCTGTAAGCAAGCAAATGACAATCTAAGACATGATTTGGAAAGGTATTGAGTAGTACTAACTTACGTTAGAACACAGCGAAGCGCTATCGGTTCATGGCAAGGCCGATATAAACAGTCAAAGATGAAAAATGTTGATAAAATGAACAAAAATTACCTTGGTACGCGAATAGCGGCCAGGGATGAAGAGGTACGAAGTTGGTGTAGAACAATTATAATTAGGGCTTGGTACGCTCTAAAAGTTTGCCGAAGACCGCAAAGCGCTCAGACCCATAGAAAGTGGCCATTTTGGCCGAACAGTGCATGCAAAGAGGTGAAAATGCAAAAATTGCACTTTGGGGGGCGATTTGCGGGGGGAAGGAGGGGTCGGAGGGCAAAATGTCCCTTGACCAAAAAGTTTTATCTCGTCGAGATCTACAACATTGCCGAAGACCGCAAAGCGCTAGCTCGCAATCGAAAAATCGAGAATTTGAAAATTTTCTAAGTCTTGGGCTCCCTAAGGAAAAGTTTCAAAAATCACGTTTGTCCCCTATTTTGAAGGGGAAGGAGTCGGTTCCGGGGCATGGTGTCTTCGGCAAAAAGTCTTATCTTTTTGCGTACTTTCGACTAGTTCAATAAAAATTTTTGACCCAAAATTTGTTCGGCGGACCCCTAGGTCGAAAAACCCGAAAAAAGTCGAAAAAAGTCGAAAATGTCGAAAAATGAGAAAACCTCATATTCGGACTCTACACGAGCCCCAGATATTGAAAAGTGAAATCCGCGGTCGATTTGGAACAAAAAATTTACCTAGGCAAAGTTGTATGGAGGTAGGGACCCCTGAGAAAAAAGTTTGGTCCCGAGGCTCCTTGGACCACCAAGTCCCTAGGTCGGACCAAAATCGGAAAAAATCCGACCAAAGTCGAAAGTGTCGAAAATTTTAAAAAACCCCTTTTGGGGCCCTATGGCCTCCCTAGATAATGAAAAGTGAGGTCCGCGGCCGATCCGGAAGAAAAACTTGACCTAGGGAAACTTGTATGACGGTGGGGACCCAAAAAAATTTCGATGAGTGTAGTTTAGACAGGCCGGAAAATGTATCGGTGGTCCGTATCAAGGGACGTCTTTTAGTTCCATGGGGTGGTGGTCGTCGAACAAAGTCGCCTAGGTCGACCACCAGAAAGACCAGTCGTGTTGTAATGGATGTTTTGACCACTTTACTAGGGAAACCTAGTAGGTCGAAGCAAATTTGGGGTTCGAGATGAGTTGGTGAAAGTTGGTCCAACCTAGGTGTGCTTGGTGGAGGTTGACCATGAAAGTAGAGCATGATGGGAATGACCATAACTTTGGTTCTAGATGTCGGATCGGTACACTTTCGGCAGTTTTGGAAAGGTGAAGGCCTGCTCTAGCTATGTTTCCTACCAAGCTGAGCGCCTACTAGTGACCCGGAGGAGGTATTAAGGGTCAAAGGCAAAAAGGGGTACCCTAAAGTGCGTGTGACCAAGAAAATGGGAAAAACGGTATCGCCTATAGCTCAGGCTGTATGGCTCGGATCGGAAAGCTTGGATATGCGTTGGAAAGGTCTTGACGAGCGCTAGCTATGTGTCCTACCAAGCGAAGCGCTAGGTGTTGAGCAAGTCGGTCATATTAGAGGGCAAAGGTGAAAAATGGTGGTTTAGAGGCGAAAATTCACCTTATGATCGAAAATAGCGGGCGAACGATAAGAGCTACGAACACGGCGTAGAACAATCATAAGTACGTTACCACAAGACCTAACTTTGGCCAATATAGAGCGAGAAGATCGGAGGTACCCATCAGGGTGATATGGCTGGTTCAAAGTTGGACCAAAACGAGACTTGAGAAATGGATTGAAACACGGTATCGCGAATAACTCAGGCTGTATGGAACGGATCGACAAGCTTAGATCAGTGTTGGAAAGGTCGAACCGAGCGCTAACTATAATCCCAAACAACCGAAGCGCTAAGTGTTGAGCAAAACTGAGTTATTAAGCGACAAAGTGGAAAAATAATACCAAAATGGCCAAAAATCACACAAGACCAAGAATACCGAGCAGGCGGTAAGAGATAGCGGGTTGACGTAGAATACTTATAAGTTTGCCTCTACGAGACCTAAAAGTCGTCCATAGACAGCGAGAAGATCGGACCACTCTGGAAGGGTGATACGAGTGGTCAAAAATTGGCAAAAATGAAACATGGCTAAAATGGATTTGACTTGTGCACCGTATAGCTCCGGCTGTATGGCATGGATTGTTAAGCTAGGATATGTTTTGGAAAGGTAACACCCAGCGCTAGATACGACTAGAAGAAAGCAAAGCGCTTACTAGCATGATTTGGAAGTTATTAAGTGTCAAAGTCGAAAAATGTTACCAAAATTGAAACTCGAGTACATTGGGCCAAAAAGTACAAGTTGTGAAATTTGGACTTACGAGTAAAATACCGAGCAGGCGGTAAGAGATAGAGACTTGGTGTAGAACAATTATAAGTTGGGCATGTTATAACCTATATTTGGCCCGAACATAGTGTCAAGATCGGAGGTACCCAAAAGGGTGGTACGGGTGTTAGATGGTTTTCCCAGAGCATAAGCTCCACATGATATGGAAAACGGGAAACATCATAACTTCGGCTGTATGGCATGGAATGGAACGAACAAGGTATCGATGGAAAGAGAAAAGGTAGCGCTAACTATAATTCTTGCCAAGCAAAGCGCTAGCATGTGACCGTTCAGGTGTTATTGTGAGTCAAAGTCAGAAATTGTTACCACGAGAGGCGAAAATCCGACTAAGTCCAAAAATACCGGGCTGGCGGTAAGAGATACGGCTTGGCCGTAGAACATTTATAAGTTGGCCAAGACAAGACCTAAGTTTCGTCCATAGACGACAAGAAGATCGAAGATACCTGAAGGTGAGATATGGGCGTCCCAAAGTGGGCCTTTGAAAAAGTGACAAACTTCCCTTATAACAGCATACACCCAATATCTCTGGCTCTATGGCACCGAATAAGAAGTTGAGCTCAGCGATAGAAAGGTGATAGTCAGCGCTAAATATCATACGAACAGAGTGAAGCGCTAAAGGGAAAGGATCTTGGTGATATAAGGTGACAAAGTCGAGAAAAGTTGCCTCAAAATCATGAAAAATGTGAAAAAATGGCTAAGTCCCGGGTGCCTTAAGGGCAGGTTTATCGAATGTACCGAGCTGGCGGTACGAGATAGAGACTTGGTGTAGAACAATTATATGTTTGGCATGGCAAGACCTACATTCAGTCAATACAAAGTGAGAAGATCAAAGATACCCGCAAGGGTGATATTGGTGTCCAAAGGAAAAAAGCACTAAGTCAAGAAGTCAGTATGCGATGAAACACGGACCAAGAGTACCAAGCAATTGGTGCAAGTTAGAGCCTTAATGGTTCAAGATAGAGACTTGGTGTAGAACAATTATAAGTTTGGCATACCAAGACCTACATTTGGTCAATACATGGTGCGAAGATCAAAGATACCCGTAAGGGTGATATTGGTGTCCAAAGGTAAAAAGCACTAAGTCTTGGGAAACTTATATGAAGAAAAAGGACCCTGATGGGTCATATAGGATGGATCGAAAAATCGGCTAAGTCCCAAAATGGGGATGTCAGAACTACACTCAAATGTTACCACACCAAGCAAGGCAAACTTATATGAAGCAAAGGACCCTGATGGGTCATATGGTATTGGTCGAAAAATCGGCTAAGTCCCAAAATGGGGATGTCAGAACTACACTCAAATGTTACCACACCAAGCAAGGCAAACTTATATGAAGGAAAGCCAAGGGGAATCGTTGATTGTCATAGTTGGACTACGACGGGGCATCCGACCATTGCTGATCGAACACCCCTGATTCACCATCTTTCGGATAGGAGGTGCGCCCACCTCCGACGCGGAAGTCTCAACCCGGAGGTTCGGACTTAGAGTTTTTCCCATTTAAAAGTTTTTCTCTTAGCCATACTGAAGTCATCACTTGGTGAACGATTGAACTAGGGCGGGTTAATCGTTTATAGGTATCATGTGGTTTGCATGCTCTCTTAGGTTAATGTCATGTGGTTGGCTATCGAGCATGCCCAAGTGATGACTTTGTTTCACGCTTGCTTGATTTCTTCATGATTCCCTGTTATATAGTGTAATCATTCGAGAACAGGGAATCTTTGGTTTTGCTCAACAGGTATTGGATGTCAACTTGGTATCTAGATCGCATTAAGTCTCAACCCTTAGGTTCGGACTTGTATAGTGACATCTTGTTACGGTCTTGAGTCTCAACCCGCAGGTTCGGACTACTTAGTGTTTGATCGAATATAATATGGCAACTTGTGCCTTAGTCTCAACCCGCAGGTTCGGACTTCTGTTTATTTGGCCAATGTATGTATAAGGCAACTTGTGCCTAAGTCTCAACCCGCAGGTTCGGACTTGTTAGTGTTACGTCAACTTTCATATGGCAACTTGTGCCTAAGTCTCAACCCGCAGGTTCGGACTTGTGTATTTGTTCGAAGTCATGTATAAGGCAACTTGTGCCTAAGTCACAACCCGCAGGTTCGGACTTGTGTATTTGTTCGAAGTTATATATAAGGCAACTTGTGCCTAAGTCTCAACCCGCAGGTTCGGACTTCATAGTGTTTCGTCAATGTTCATATGGCAACTTGTGCCTAAGTCTCAACCCGCAGGTTCGGACTTCTATAGTGTTTCGTCAACTTTCATATGGCAACTTGTGCCGAAGTCTCAACCCGCAGGTTCGGACTTCTATAGTGTTTCGTCAATTATCATATGGCAACTTGTGCCGAAGTCTCAACCCGCAGGTTCGGACTTCTGGAAGGATCACTTGGCCACTAATGATCCTTCCGCAGGTTCACCTACGGAAACCTTGTTACGACTTTTACTTCCTCTAAATCATCAAGTTCGGTCAACTTCGATAAAGCAGACGCGGTTCACGAGGATCCAGCGAACGATCATCTCCAAAGACCTCACTAAATAATCCATCGGTAGTAGCGACGGGCGGTGTGTACAAAGGGCAGGGACGTATTCAACGCTGGCTGATGACCAGCACTTACTAGAAGTTCCGAGTTCATATGGACCATTGCAATCCATAATCCCTACTAAGTGAGTATTTGAGTGATTTCCCGTTCCTCTCGGAATAGGAGACACGCTGCTACCCACATTGTAGCACGCGTGTAGCCCAGAACATCTAAGGGCATCACGGACCTGTTATCGCTCGATCTCATTTTGCTAAACACAAATTGTCCTGCTAAGCAGCGTACCGTAAGTGCACTTGCGCACACGAACAGCGAAGGTGTCAGGTCATACTCCACCGAAAGGTCCTAACCCGTTCCAATCGGCATCGACGCATTAACGCTGACTGCGTTCTAGTTAGCATATGTGAGTCACGTTCGTTATCGGAATTAACCAGACAAATCAATCCACGAACTAAGAACGGCCATGCACCACTACCCTTAAATTTGAGAAAGAGCTATTAATCTGTCTCACCTCCATAAGTTCGGACCTGGTAAGTTTTCCCGTGTTGAGTCAAATTGAACCGCAAGCTCCATTTCATTGTGGTGCCCTTCCGTCAATTCCTTTAAGTTTCAACTTTGCAACCATACTTCCCCCGGAACCTGACTTTGGTTTCCCGGAAGCTACTGAGAGCACCTGGTTGTAGCGTCTCCCAATTGCTAGTTGGCATCGTTTACGGTTAGAACTAGGGCGGTATCTAATCGCCTTCGATCCTCTAACTTTCGTTCTTGATTAAAGAAAGCATCCTTGACAAATGCCTTCGCTTTAGTTAGTCTTACGACGGTCTACGAATTTCACCTCTCGCGCCGTAATACTAGTGTCCCCAACTACTTCTGTTAATCATTACCTCCGGTCTGAGTACAAACCAATGAAAGATTAGACCAAGGTCGTATTCCATTATTCCATGCAAGATTATTCTAGGGCGTTTGGGCACCCTGCTTTAAGCACTCTAATTTGTTCAAGGTAAACGTGAGCGGTCGAGCTCTATGTTACACTTGCACCCGTTGAAGGGCACACCATGACACAGACTTGGTGCCCTACCACACCATTGAGTCGCAACCAGATTCCGACTTGGCCCACCGACCACGGGTTGACCGGGTCGGCGGAGCCGGACTGTGTTGGACAAGTATCAACTTCGAACGTTTTAACCGCAACAATTTTAATATACGCTAGTGGAGCTGGAATTACCGCGGCTGCTGGCACCAGACTTGCCCTCCACTTGATCCTCGTAGAAGGATTTATGCTCTACTCATTCCAATTATGAAACATCATTAAAGAGTTTCATATTGTTATTTCTCGTCACTACCTCCCCGTCCCGGGATTGGGTAATTTACGCGCCTGCTGCCTTCCTTGGATGTGGTAGCCATTTCTCAGGCTCCCTCTCCGGAATCGAACCCTGATTCCCCGTTACCCGTTGCAACCATGGTAGTCCTCTATACTACCATCCATAGTTGATAGGGCAGATATTTGCGAGATCTGTCGTCGGTGCGAGACCATACGATCAGCATCATTATCCAGACTTCAACTCAATGACACGGAGAACCCGCGATTGGTTTGACTAATAAGTGCACCAGTTCCCGCGAGGGTCCTGGCATGTTGCATGTATTAGCTCTAGATTTTCCACAGTTATCCAAGTAACTAGGTTGATGATCTCGTAAATTATAGCTGTTATACTGAGCCTTATGCGGTTTCACATTAAATCTGTTTGTACTTAGACATGCATGGCTTAACCTTTGAGACGAGCGTATATTACTGGTAGGATCAACCAGAATTCCGACTTTGCGTTCGAATGTTCATTGTCCCATTGCACCCGGAGGAGCAAACACCACGTTCTATATGTTGTCAAGTCCGGTAGCACACGGGAGGCGAGCCCCCGTGCGAACCTCATTGCCCTCGTATCACACACACCCGATGCACCGGACAGGCACTTGAGCGGCATTCGACTCCGCTAAGCGCACGTGCGCCCGATTGTGCATGCGCTGACGGGGCCTTCATACCCCTACCACAGCGACCTTATGCCAAACTTCCATGAATACTTAGGTGAGCTGACAAGGGCCTTCATTTCCCTACCATCAACTAAAGGACACGCTAGGCGCGTCCGATCATTGCAACTGCGGGGCTTTCATACCCCAATCACCACAGTACGCAATTCACCAGAGTTTAATCACAACCCCCCCGGACATGGCACACTATTAACTTGCAACAAAACTTAGTGTGTGCCGGGCACATCGGTTCCACAAAATCATTCCCGATGTACCCCAATTGGGGTTGTGAACGCATCCATGGTCCTCTGACACACCCAACCAAGCGTGGATACTACATACCTCAAACACCCAGTACACTAACAGACAAATCAATATATGGTTGCTTTCCCCCAGACATTTGCCAATCACTTGGCACCCGGACGGGAACTCGCTCCTGATTGCGCCATTGCCACCCATTTGCCAAGAGCGAGTTCTGTATGTAGATTTCATTTGGAAAGACAACCGTGTACTGGATATTCTATCCGACGATTACAGATGACGAGTACGAGACTCGACTACACTCACGGATAATACATTTTGGGTCGAGATTGCTTTCGGGGTTTTCGATTGGTCTTGCGCTTGTAAACGTATAACTTTGACTTGTGGTAACCTCGGTATGTTAGTCGATCACGTGGTTGTGAACTGGGTAGGGGTGGGCAATCTGTTCACTTGCACTCTGGGTAGGAATATGGTGAGCGCTATAGGTTAAAGATCATGGTATGGTTCCATCGTGATGACTTTCGCTAGATAGTAGTATGTTTGGATAGTTATAACGTTTTTGGCCATTTGTTCATAGTGTTCGGTTCATTCAGGAATTCGATTGGTCTTTGCTTCACACACGTGGTCGATCACTTGGATGTGAACTAGGGTGAGATTAAGGTGTTCACTAGTGCTCTTCGGTTTTGGATCAGTAATGAGCACTTGATTGGTTTCGCATAATATGTATCCATAGTGATGACTCTTTCCAGCTTAAGATTTCGTTACCGGTTTCGAATCCTCCCCACGTTCGCTTTTACTTGGTTAGGTTTTCGAGTGTAGATTTGAAAGCAATCTCATGTATGTATCCCATCTGATATAAGCCACTGACAGTTCATGTCACCTCGTTCAACTCTCGCTGGGTCACAGAAGTATGTTACTGCGCCCATTATCCCTACTCGGATAGGTTCGGTTCGTTCGTTTTATACTACGGTGAGTAAACTCAATTTGTGCATCGCATAGCCATGGAAAGCAAGCTTTCGCGGGCCTCTTCGACTGTTTTGATACGAGCTGTGCCCGTGATGCTTGTCATCCCAGGATACTAGACCCCTTTGGACGACCGCATGACCATCAGAAAGTAAATTCCACGTTCGATTTGGGGTGTGAACCCCGAACATAAAGTCTTTGTGTAGAACCACGAGGGCTCTATAGTACCGATTCTCTCGGTACGCTTGGTCCGTGTTCCTTTATGTTCGTACTCTTGTGAATAAGATTCACGTTCGTTTTGGGATATTTGCTACTGTCACCGTTTGAGTACTATGGGGCTTGAACCCCTAACATAAAGTCTTTGTGTAGAACCACGAGGGTTCTATAGTACCGATTCTCTCGGTACGCTTGGTCCGTGTTCCTTTATGTTCGTACTCTTGTGTGTATAATATTCATGTTCGGTTTGGGATATTTGCTACTTTCACCAGGGTCCCGTTCTTCATACAAGTCTGCCTTGCTAATGTGGTAACTTTATAGTGTAGTTCTGACATCCCAATTTTGGGACTTAGCCGATTTTTCGTATATTTCCATATGACCCATAGGGTCCCTTTCTTCATACAAGCTTGCCTAGGGCGATCGGTCAAAACTTGTCTTACTATTCGATTGGTCTTCGCACTTTCACCCTAGGCAGTTCGCCTAGGTCTGTCTTCTTGAGGAGGCCAAAACCCGAAATAAGGAGGTTCGGCCGACCCTGAAACCTCCCCTGTCTGAACTACACTAACCCGATTTTTCAGGGTCCTCAGCGCCATACAACTTTGCCTAGGTCACTTGTACTCTTGACTTAGGCCATCCGACTTGGTCCGTGTTTCTTCCTAGGGTTCACCTAGGTACTTTGCCTTGCTTGATGTGGTAACTTTTTAGTGTAGTTCAGACATCCTAATTTTGGGACTTAGCCGATTTTTCATGTATTTCCATATGACCCATAGGGTCCCTTTCTTCATACAAGCTTGCCTAGGGCGATCGGTCAAAACTTGTCTTACTATTCGATTGGTCTTCGCACTTTCACCCTAGGCAGTTCGCCTAGGTCTGTCTTCTTGAGGAGGCCAAAACCCGAAATAAGGAGGTCCAGCCGACCCTGAAACCTCCCCTGTCTTAACTACACTAACCCGATTTTTCATGGTCCTTAGCGCCATACAACTTTGCCTAGGTCACTTGTACTCTTGACTTAGGCCATCTGACTTGGTCCGTGTTTCTTCCTAGGATTCACCTAGGTACTTTGCCTTGCTTGATGTGGTAACTTTTTAGTGTAGTTCAGACATCCCAATTTCGGGACTTAGCCGATTTTTCGTATATTTCCATATGACCCATAGGGTCCCTTTCTTCATACAAGCTTGCCTAGGGCGATCGGTCAAAACTTGTCTTACTATTCGATTGGTCTTCGCACTTTCACCCTAGGCACTTTGCCTAGGTCTGTCTTCTTGAGGAGGCCAAAACCCGAAATAAGGAGGTTCAGCCGACCCAGAAACCTCCCCTGTCTGAACTACACTAACCCGATTTTTCAGGGTCCTCAGCGCCATACAACTTTGCCTAGGTCACTTGTACTCTTGACTTAGGCCATCCGACTTGGTCCGTGTTTCTTCCTAGGGTTCACCTAGGTACTTTGCCTTGCTTGATGTGGTAACTTTTTAGTGTAGTTCAGACATCCTAATTTTGGGACTTAGCCGATTTTTCATGTATTTCCATATGACCCATAGGGTCCCTTTCTTCATACAAGCTTGCCTAGGGCGATCGGTCAAAACTTGTCTTACTATTCGATTGGTCTTCGCACTTTCACCCTAGGCAGTTTGCCTAGGTGTAGCTTCTTGAGGAGGTCAAAACCCAAAATAAGGAGGTTCAGCCGACCCAAAAACCTCCCCTGTCTAAACTACACTAACCAGATTTTTCAGGGTCCTCACCGTCATACAACTTTGCCTAGGTCACTTGTACTCTTGACTTAGGCCATCTGACTTGGTCCGTGTTTCTTCCTAGGGTTCACCTAGGTACTTTGCCTTGCTTGATGTGGTAACTTTTTAGTGTAGTTCAGACATCCCAATTTTGGGACTTAGCCGATTTTTCATGTATTTCCATATGACCCATAGGGTCCCTTTCTTCATACAAGCTTGCCTAGGGCGATCGGTCAAAACTTGTCTTACTATTCGATTGGTCTTCGCACTTTCACCCTAGGCAGTTTGCCTAGGTGTAGCTTCTTGAGGAGGTCAAAACCCAAAATAAGGAGGTTCAGCCGACCCAAAAACCTCCCCTGTCTAAACTACACTAACCAGATTTTTCAGGGTCCTCACCGTCATACAACTTTGCCTAGGTCACTTGCACTCTTGACTTAGGCCATCTGACTTGGTCCGTGTTTCTTGCTAGGGTTCACCTAGGTAGTTTGCCTTGCTTGATGTGGTAACTTTTTAGTGTAGTTCTGACATCCCAATTTTGGGACTTAGCCGATTTTTCATGTATTTCCATATGACCCTTAGGGTCCCTTTCTTCATACAAGCTTGCCTAGGGCGATCGGTCAAAACTTGTCTTACTATTCGATTGGTCTTCGTACTTTCACCCTAGGCAGTTTGCCTAGGTGTAGCTTCTTGATGAGGCCAAAACCCAAAATAAGGGGGTTCGGCCGACCCAAAAACCTACCCTGTCTAAACTACACTAACCAGATTTTTCAGGGTCCTCAGCGCCATACAACTTTGCCTAGGTCACTTGTTCTATTGACTTAGGCCATCTGACTTGGTCCGTGTTTCTTCCTAGGGTTCACCTAGGTACTTTGCCTTGCTTGGTGTGGTAACTTTTTAGTGTAGTTCTGACATCCTCATTTTGGGACTTAGCCGATTTTTCGTAAAATACCATATGACCCATATGGGTCCTTTCCTTCATATAAGTTTGCCTTGCTTGGTATGGTAACATTTGAGTGTAGTTCTGACATCATCATTTTGGGACTTAGCCGATTTTTCGTAAAATACCATATGACCCATCAGGGTCCTTGCCTTCATATAAGTTTGCCTTGCTTGGTGTGGTAACCTTTGAGTGTAGTTCTGACATCATCATTTTGGGACTTAGCCGATTTTTCGTAAAATACCATATGACCCATCAGGGTCCTTTGCTTCATATAAGTTTGCCTTGCTTGGTATGGTAACATTTGAGTGTAGTTCTGACATCATCATTTTGGGACTTAGCCGATTTTTCGTAAAATACCATATGACCCATCAGGGTCCTTGCCTTCATATAAGTTTGCCTTGCTTGGTGTGGTAACATTTGAGTGTAGTTCTGACATCCCCATTTTGGGACTTAGCCGATTTTTCGTAAAATACCATATGACCCATCAGGGTCCTTGCCTTCATATAAGTTTGCCTTGCTTGGTGTGGTAACATTTGAGTGTAGTTCTGACATCATCATTTTGGGACTTAGCCGATTTTTCGTAAAATACCATATGACCCATATGGGTCCTTTGCTTCATATAAGTTTGCCTTGCTTGGTGTGGTAACATTTGAGTGTAGTTCTGACATCATCATTTTGGAACTTAGCCGATTTTTCGTAAAATACCATATGACCCATCAGGGTCCTTTGCTTCATATAAGTTTGCCTTGCTTGATGTGGTAACATTTGAGTGTAGTTCAGACATCCCCATTTTGGGACTTAGCCGATTTTTCGATCCATACCATATGACCCATCAGGGTCCTTGCCTTCATATAAGTTTGCCTTGCTTGGTGTGGTAACATTTTAGTGTAGTTCTGACATCATCATTTTGGGACTTAGCCGATTTTTCGTAAAATACCATATGACCCATATGGGTCCTTTGCTTCATATAAGTTTGCCTTGCTTGGTGTGGTAACTTTTTAGTGTAGTTCTGACATCCCCATTTTGGGACTTAGCCGATTTTTCGTAAAATACCATATGACCCATCAGGGTCCTTTGCTTCATATAAGTTTGCCTTGCTTGGTATGGTAACATTTGAGTGTAGTTCTGACATCATCATTTTGGGACTTAGCCGATTTTTCGTAAAATACCATATGACCCATATGGGTCCTTTGCTTCATATAAGTTTGCCTTGCTTGGTGTGGTAACTTTTTAGTGTAGTTCTGACATCCCCATTTTGGGACTTAGCCGATTTTTCGTAATATACCATATGACCCATCAGGGTCCTTGCCTTCATATAAGTTTGCCTTGCTTGGTGTGGTAACATTTGAGTGTAGTTCTGACATCCCCATTTTGGGACTTAGCCGATTTTTCGATCAATACCATATGACCCATCAGGGTCCTTTGCTTCATATAAGTTTGCCTTGCTTGGTGTGGTAACATTTGAGTGTAGTTCTGACATCATCATTTTGGGACTTAGCCGATTTTTCGTAAATTACCATATGACCCATCAGGGTCCTTGCCTTCATATAAGTTTGCCTTGCTTGGTGTGGTAACACATGAGTGTAGTTCTGACATCCCCATTTTTTGACTTAGCCGATTTTTCGTAAAATACCATATGACCCATCAGGGTCCTTTCCTTCATATAAGTTTGCCTTGCTTGATGTGGTAACATTTGAGTGTAGTTCAGACATCCCCATTTTGGGACTTAGCCGATTTTTCGATCCATACCATATGACCCATCAGGGTCCTTGCCTTCATATAAGTTTGCCTTGCTTGGTGTGGTAACATTTTAGTGTAGTTCTGACATCATCATTTTGGGACTTAGCCGATTTTTCGTAAAATACCATATGACCCATATGGGTCCTTTGCTTCATATAAGTTTGCCTTGCTTGGTGTGGTAACTTTTTAGTGTAGTTCTGACATCCCCATTTTGGGACTTAGCCGATTTTTCGATCCATCCTATATGACCCATCAGGGTCCTTTTTCTTCATATAAGTTTCCCAAGACTTAGTGCTTTTTACCTTTGGACACCAATATCACCCTTACGGGTTTCTTTGATCTTCTCACTTTGTATTGACCAAATGTAGGTCTTGCCATGCCAAACATATAATTGTTCTACACCAAGTCTCTATCTCTTACCGCCAGCTCGGTACATTCGATCAACCTGCCCTTAAGGCACCCGGGACTTAGCCATTTTTTCACATTTTTCATGATTTTGAGGCAACTTTTCTCGACTTTGTCACCTTATATCACCAAGATCCTTTCCCTTTAGCGCTTCACTCTGTTCGTATGATATTTAGCGCTGACTATCACCTTTCTATCGCTGACCTCAACTTCTTATTCGGTGCCATAGAGCCAGAGATATTTGGTGTATGCTGTTATAAGGGAAGTTTGTCACTTTTTCAAAGGCCCACTTTGGGACGCCCATATCTCACCTTCAGGTATCTTCGATCTTCTTGTCGTCTATGGACAAAACTTAGGTCTTGTATTGGCCAACTTATAAATGTTCTACGGCCAAGCCGTATCTCTTACCGCCAGCCCGGTATTCATGGACTTAGTCGGATTTTCGCCTCTCGTGGTAACAATTTCTGACTTTGACTCACAATAACACCCGAACGGTCACATGCTAGCGCTTTGCTTGGTAGGAATTATAGTTAGCGCTACCTTTTCTCTTTCCATCGATACCTTGTTCGTTCTATTCCATGCCATACAGCCGAAGTTATGATGTTTCCCGTTTTCCATATCATGTGGAGCTTATGCTCTGGGAAAACCATCTAACACCTGTACCACCCTTTTGGGTACCACCGATCTCGTCACTATGTTCGGGCCAAATATAGGTTATAACATGCCCAACATATAATTGTTCTACACCAAGTCTCTATCTCTTACCGCCTGCTCGGTATTTTACTCGTAAGTCCAAATTTCACAACTTGTACTTTTTGGCCCAATGTACTCGAGTTTCAATTTTGGTAACATTTTTCGACTTTGACACTTAATAACTTCCAAATAATGCTAGTTAGCGCTTTGCTTTCTTCTAGTCGTATCTAGCGCTGGGTGTTACCTTTCCAAAACATATCCTAGCTCTACAATCCATGCCATACAGCCGGAGCTACATGGTGCACAAGTCAAATCCATTTTAGCCATGTTTCATTTTTGCCAATTTTTGACCACTCGTATCACCCTTCCAGAGTGGTCCGATCTTCTCGCTTTCTATGGACGACTTTTATGTCTCGTAGAGGCAAACTTATAAGTATTCTACGTCAACCCGCTATCTCTTACCGCTTGCTCGGTATTCTTGGTCTTGTGTGATTTTTGGCCATTTTGGTATTATTTTTCCACTTTGTCGCTTAATAACTCAGTTTTGCTCAACACTTAGCGCTTCGGTTGTTTGGGATTATAGTTAGCGCTCGGTTCGACCTTTCCAACACTGATCTTAGCTTGTCGATCCGTTCCATACAGCCTGAGTTATTCGCGATACCGTGTTTCAATCCATTTCTCAAGTCTCGTTTTGGTCCAACTTTGAACCAGCCATATCACCCTGATGGGTACCTCCGATCTTCTCGCTCTATATTGGCCAAAGTTAGGTCTTGTGGTAACGTACTTATGATTGTTCTACGCCGTGTTCGTAGCTCTTATCGTTCGCCCGCTATTTTCGATCATAAGGTGAATTTTCGCCTCTAAACCACCATTTTTCACCTTTGCCCTCTAATATGACCGACTTGCTCAACACCTAGCGCTTCGCTTGGTAGGACACATAGCTAGCGCTCGTCAAGACCTTTCCAACGCATATCCAAGCTTTCCGATCCGAGCCATACAGCCTGAGCTATAGGCGATACCGTTTTTCCCATTTTCTTGGTCACACGCACTTTAGGGTACCCCTTTTTGCCTTTGACCCTTAATACCTCCTCCGGGTCACTAGTAGGCGCTCAGCTTGGTAGGAAACATAGCTAGAGCAGGCCTTCACCTTTCCAAAACTGCCAAAAGTGTACCGATCCGACATCTAGAACCAAAGTTATGGTCATTCCCATCATGCTCTACTTTCATGGTCAACCTCCACTAAGCACACCTAGGTTGGACCAACTTTCACCAACTCATCTCGAACCCCAAATTTGCTTCGACCTACTAGGTTTCCCTAGCAAAGTGGCCAAAACATCCATTACAACACGACTGGTCTTTCTGGTGGTCGACCTAGGCGACTTTGTTCGACGACCACCACCCCATGGAACTAAAAGACGTCCCTTGATACGGACCACCGATACATTTTCCGGCCTGTCTAAACTACACTCATCGAAATTTTTTTGGGTCCCCACCGTCATACAAGTTTGCCTAGGTCAAGTTTTTCTTCCGGATCGGCCGCGGACCTCACTTTTCATTATCTAGGGAGGCCATAGGGCCCCAAAAGGGGTTTTTTAAAATTTTCGACACTTTCGACTTTGGTCGGATTTTTTCCGATTTTGGTCCGACCTAGGGACTTGGTGGTCCAAGGAGCCTCGGGACCAAACTTTTTTCTCAGGGGTCCCTACCTCCATACAACTTTGCCTAGGTCAATTTTTTGTTCCAAATCGACCGCGGATTTCACTTTTCAATATCTGGGGCTCGTGTAGAGTCCGAATATGAGGTTTTCTCATTTTTCGACATTTTCGACTTTTTTCGACTTTTTTCGGGTTTTTCGACCTAGGGGTCCGCCGAACAAATTTTGGGTCAAAAATTTTTATTGAACTAGTCGAAAGTACGCAAAAAGATAAGACTTTTTGCCGAAGACACCATGCCCCGGAACCGACTCCTTCCCCTTCAAAATTGGGGACAAACGTGATTTTTGAAACTTTTCCTTAGGGAGCCCAAGACTTAGAAAATTTTCAAATTCTCGATTTTTCGATTGCGAGCTAGCGCTTTGCGGTCTTCGGCAATGTTGTAGATCTTGACGAGATAAGACTTTTTGGTCAAGGGACATTTTGCCCTCCGACCCCTCCTTCCCCCCGCAAATCGCCCCCCAAAGTGCAATTTTTGCATTTTCACCTCTTTGCACGCACTGTTCGGCCCAAATGGCCACTTTCTATGGGTTTGAGCGCTTTGCGGTCTTCGGCAAACTTTTAGAGCGTACCAAGTTCTAATTATAATTGTTCTACACCACCTTCGTACCTCTTCATCCCTGGCCGCTATTCGCGTACCAAGCTAATTTTTGTTCATTTTGTCAACATTTTTCATCTTTGACTGCTTATATCGGCCTTGCCATGAACCGATAGCGCTTCGCTGTGTTCTAACGTAAGTTAGTACTACTCAATACCTTTCCAAATCATGTCTTAGATTGTCATTTGCTTGCATACAGCCGGAGCTATGAGCGATACCGTAAAAAGTACCGAAACTTGGAAAAATCCTTGGATCGCCCATATCCCCCCTTTGGGGACCAGATATCGAAAAAAGTTCTTATTCAAAAAGTTGCGCCTTAACGTGTTCTAGTTATGCCTAGAACATTTCACTTCGCTAGCTGGCCTGCAACTTAGCCGTAATTGGGATTTTAGGGTGTTCATGGAGGGCCCATTTCCTGCGACTTGGTATCTTTTGGGCCCTATGTTTCTCTAATATCTCCACGAGTTTTCCAGGTAGCCTTCTCATACTTTCAGGGTGCCTAGAGCACCTCAAGACCTTTCCAACGCTATGCCGTTTGCTTCGCTCGGACATCTACAGCCGAAGTTATTTGAGGTACACGGTACCTTACCCTGTTTTCTCAGTACTTGGTCGAAAATTTCGATCAGCCATATGACCGACTTGGACAACCCTGAGCGGGTTGGCCCCATATAACTAAACTTTCGTCTCGTGGAGGCAAACTTATAAATATTCCACGTCAACTCGCTTTCTCGTACCGCCTTGACGGTATACTTGGTCCAAGGGCCATTTCCAGCGACTTGGTCGCAATTTCGCTCTAAGTTTCGCTAATACCTTCGTCCGTGGACATGGTGATTTTTTGTTCGTATTTTTCCTTGATAGTCCCACTCAAGACTATTCCATACCAGAGCCAAGCGTCCCGCTAAGTGCCATACAGCCTGAGCAGTAATTCATGAAAGGTACCTCTACCAGTTTTTGCCATACTTGGGTACAAACTTTGGATCGCCCATATCTCCACTTTGGAGGCCAGCCAGCACCTTGGCCTCATATACTTTTTTGTTGGTCATACCATGCACCAAATATAATTGTTCTACGCCAACTTGCTATCTCTTCTCCAACTTGCCGTTATTCTTGGTCCAAGTCCCATTTCATTCGTTTTTGGACCCATTTTGCTATATGTTTCACTAATAGCTTCGGCCATGGACAAGCTGATTTTCTATTTGTATTTTTCCTTGATAGTCCCACTCAAGACCATTCCAAAACACACCGCAGCTTGTCGCTCGGTGGCAAACTGACCGAGTTATAATTCATGAAAGGTACCTCAACTTGGTACACCACGTGGTCGGCCCAAACCATAAACCGACCAAACGACCGACTTGGAGCACCCTGACCGGGTTGGCCCCATATAATGAAAGTTGCGTCTCTACACGCCCAACTTATGAATATTCTACGCCAAGTCGCTATCTCTTACCGGTAAGCCGGTATTCACCTTCCAAGGGGGATTTTGGTCAAGTGCCATTTCCTGCGACTTGGTCCCCGAATACGACCATCATCACCTAATATCTCCGTGGTCTTTCAATTCAGCCTCATGAAACTTTCAGGGTAGATAGGTCTCCCCGAGACCTTTCCAACAGTGAGCCGTTTGCCTCGCTCGGCCATCTACAGCCGAAGTTATTAATGGTACTTGGTACCTTACCCTGTTTTTTCCATACTTGTTCGTACTTGGGTACAAACTTTGGATCGCCCATATCTCCACTTTGGAGGCCAGCCAGCACCTTGGCCCCATATACTTTTTTGTTGGTCATGCCATGCACCAAATATAATTGTTCTACGCCAACTTGCTATCTCTTCTCCAACTTGCCGTTATTCTTGGTCCAATTCCCATTTCATTCGTTTTTGGACCCATTTTGCTATATGTTTCACTAATAGCTTCGGCCATGGACAAGCTGATTTTCGATTGGTATTTTTCCTTGATAGTCCCACTCAAGACCATTCCAAAACACACCGCAGCTTGTCGCTCGGTGGCAAACTGACCGAGTTATAATTCATGAAAGGTACCTCAACTTGGTACACCACGTGGTCGGCCCAAACCATAAACCGACCAAACGACCGACTTGGAGCACCCTGACCGGGTTGGCCCCATATAATAAAAGTTGCGTCTCTACACGCCCAACTTATGAATATTCTACGCTAAGTCGCTATCTCTTACCGGTAAGCCGGTATTCACCTTCCAAGGGTGATTTTGGTCAAGTGCCATTTCCTGCGACTTGGTCCCCGAATTGGACCATCATCACCTAATATCTCCGTGGTATTTCAACTCAGCCTCATGAAACTTTCAGGGTAGATAGGTCTCCCCAAGACCTTTCCAACGGTGAGCCGTTTGCCTCGCTCGGCCATCTACAGCCGAAGTTATTAATGGTACTTGGTACCTTACCCTGTTTTTTCCATACTTGTTCGTACTTGGGTACAAACTTTGGATCGCCCATATCTCCACTTTGGAGGCCAGCCAGCACCTTGGCCCCATATACTTTTTTGTTGGTGATACCATGCACCAAATATAATTGTTCTACGCAAGCTTGCTATATCTTCTCCAACTTGCGGTTATTTTTGACTCAAGTCCCATTTCCATAGTTTTTGGTACCAATTTGCTCTATGTTTCGCTAATAGCTTCGCCCAAGGACTTTGTGATTTTTTGTTCGCATTTTTCCTAAATAGTCCCACTCAAGACTATTCCAAATCACACCTTAGCTTGTCGCTCAGTGCCATACAGCCAGAGTTTTAATTCATGAAAAGTACATCACCTTGGTACACCACGTGGTCGGTCCAAACCATCAACCAACCATATGACCGACTTCGAGTCGAGCTAGCGGCTAGGCTCAATATAATGAAATGCGTGTCTTGATGCGGGCTACTGACGGTCTGAACAATGTAGCTCGCTAGCTCGTCTCTAAACTTGTGTTTTGGTCGAATATTGGGTGTTCATGTACCACTTCGGGTAACATGGACTTTGGTGCAACTTTACCACTTGTGCACTTAATAACTTCCCGGTCATTCAAGTCTTTGCCTTCATACTTTCAGGGTAGTTAGGTCTCGTCGAGACCTTTCCATACATATGCCAAACTCATCGATCGGACATCTATAGCCCGAGTTATTCGCGGTACACCGTACCTTACCCTGTTTTTTCCTCAATTGGGTACAAACCTTGGAACACCCATATCGCCCCTTTAGAGACTAGCTGGCACGTTGGCCTCATATAATGATAAGTGCACCTCAACTAGGGCTACTGACGGTCAGAACATTTCAACTCGCTAGCTCGGGCCCACACTTGTGTTTTTCTCGAATATATGGTTCAAGTGTGCCACTTTGGGCACTTATGGACATTTTGTCCCCACACAACTTTCTTGCCTTGGTAGATAGGGTCTTGTGTTCTCGGGCAAAAAGATGCACCAAGATATGGTCTAACTTTCGTTCTTTTACCGCAAAGCGCTATCTCCAACACCCGAGGAGATAGAAAGAGATTATGTTCGGTATATCGGTCTTCCATGGCCTACTATGGTAAGCCCCTGCAGGGTATGCAACCGAAGGTGCTTGGTACATATATTTGGTGCAATATCGGTGCAAAGTAGGTGTTTGCTTGATCGGGCTATAACTTTCTTGGTTGATGTTGGATTGCTTTGCGGTCTTCGGGGGATAGTTAGGGAACATGTTGGCCAACATTTCCTTATTCCTCAGCCTGGCCGTACCTCTTACCGTCTAGGCGGTATTCATGCTCTAAGTTGGAACTTGTGTTCCTTCGGGCAACTTTTCTGACTTTGACGCTCAATAACTTCCGTTCATATGCAGTCTAAGCTCTGCAACTCTCAGGAAAGCTAGTACTACTCATTTCCTTTCCATATCAGTCTTTGGCTTGTCGATCCGATGTCTACAGCCTTAGTTATTCACGTTCCCTGTGAAGGTAGGTTTTTGCCCATTTTCCAGTTCATGTGGTAACATTCCCGGACTTTGCCGGCTTTCTCTTCATGTGGTAACTTGCTTGCTCATGTGGTAACTTGATAGTGTATTTCTGACAGACCCAATCTTGCACTTAGCCGATTTTTCTCTTCATATCATATGGATCCATCATAAGGCCATCTTGCTTGCTTGTGTGGTAACTTGATAGTGTATGTCTGACAGACCCAATCTGGGACTTAGCCGATTTTTCTCTTCATATCATATGGATCCATCACTAGGCAATCTTGCTTGCTTGTGTGGTAACTTGGAAGTGTATTTCTGACAGACCCAATCTGGGACTTAGCCGATTTTTCTCTTCATATCATATGGATCCATCACTAGGCCATCTTGCTTGCTTGTGTGGTAACTTGGAAGTGTATTTCTGACAGACCCAATCTGGGACTTAGCCGATTTTTCTCTTCATGTCATATGGATCCTTCACTTGGCCATCTTGCTTGCTTGTGTGGTAACTTGGAAGTGTATTTCTGACAGACCCAATCTGGGACTTAGCCGATTTTTCTCTTCATATTATATGGTTCCATCCTTAGGCCATCTTGCTTACTTGTGTGGTAACTTGATAGTGTATTTCCGACCGACCCAATCTCGGACTTAGCCGATTTTTCTCTTCATATTATATGGATCCATCACTAGGCCATCTTGCTTGCTTGTGTGGTATCTTGGAAGTGTATTTCTGACAGACCCAATCTGGGACTTAGCCGATTTTTCTCTTCATATCATATGGATTCATCACTAGGCCATCTTGCTTGCTTGTATGGTAACTCGGAAGTGTATTTCTGGCAGACCCAATCTCGGACTTAGCCGATTTTTCTCTTCATATAATATGGATCCTGGACTTAGCCGATTTTTCTCTTCATATCATATGGATCCATCACTAGGCCATCTTGCTTGCTTGTGTGGTAACTTGATAGTGTATTTCCGACAGACCCAAACTCGGACTTAGCCGATTTTTCTCTTCATATAATATGGATCCTGGACTTAGCCGATTTTTCTCTTCATATCATATGGATCCATCACTAGGCCATCTTGCTTGCTTGTGTGGTAACTTGGAAGTGTATTTCTGACAGACCCAATCTCGGACTTAGCCGATTTTTCTCTTCATATTATATGGATCCTGGACTTAGCCGATTATTAGGTTATTATATATGGATCCTGGACTTAGCCGATTTTTCCCTTCATATAATATGGATCCTGGACTTAGCCGATTATTAGGTTATTATATATGGATCCTGGACTTAGCCGATTTTTCTCTTCATATAATATGGATCCTGGACTTAGCCGATATTTCTCTTCATATAATATGGATCCGGGACTTAGCCAATTTTTCTCTTCATGTGGTAACGTATGCCAATCGCTCACAAGTCATGGGATAAGGGTACTTGTGTTCTTCCATCTTCTAAGTCCCGCACGGGGACATCGTGATCGCCCCAAGTCCGGAATAGCGCCAAGTCA
>NW_026689782.1:320000-340000 GCF_943734765.1 Anopheles ziemanni | reverse complement strand
CCACAGTAAGTCTACGTGTCCTCTTCCACATAGGGCAAGCTAGAACTAACTATCTTACCCAGGACTGCCGAAGCAGCGTGGACCAGGGGAGGAACACACTTTTCATAGAAACGTAAGGCATCCATGACTGCCATAGTGCGTAAGCCGCCGCTGTGCGCGTAAACCCGTTCCCCGTAGGGAGGAGTCAAGCCGCCGCTTAGAGACGAAGTATTAAGTGTCCTCTTCCACATAGGGCAAGCTAGAATGAACTATCTTACCCAGGACCGCCGAAGCAGCGTGGACCAGGGGAGAACTGATCTTTATACTTCACACCACAGTATTGAGTAATGTGCCCTCTTCCACATAGGGCAAGCTGGAATGTTCCATTTTACCCAGGACGGCCGAAGCGGCGTGGACCAGTGGAGGACTACACAATCATGAGGTTTGATATCGACTTGTGTGTTTCAATAGGGTACCGATGGTATGTTTTGAACCGATTTGATTTAGCCATTCTGAAGTCATCACTTGGTTGAAGCGCTGAACTAGGGAGGCATCGTTTACATACATATTGGGTTTCGCATGCTCTACTAGGTTAATGTCATAGGGTTGGCTATCGAGCATGCCCAAGTGATGACTTGATTGTGTGCTTGCTTGAATTCTTCACATTTCATACCATCGGTTAGTTGTCGAATCATTCCTCGATCATAACCTTCGTTCTTGGTTCATGTATGCTCTCTTCCACATAGGGCAAGCTAGAATTAACTATCTTACCCAGGACCGCCGAAGCAGCGTGGACCAGGGGAGAACTATACTTTGTCTTGTATGCCCTCTTCCACATAGGGCAAGCTAGAATTAACTATCTTACCCAGGACCGCCGAAGCAGCGTGGACCAGTGGAGGACTATACTTTGTTCATAACACCACAGTATTGAGTAATGTGCCCTCTTCCACATAGGGCAAGCTAGAATGAACTATCTTACCCAGGACCGCCGCAGCGGCGTGGACCAGTGGAGGACTACACAATTAAGAGGTTTGATATCGACTTGTGTGTTTCAATAGGGTACCGATGGTATGTTTTGAACCGATTTGATTTAGCCATTCTGAAGTCATCACTTGGTTGAAGCGCTGAACTAGGGAGGCATCGTTTACATATATATTGGTTTTCGCATGCTCTACTAGGTTAATGTCATGAGGTTGGCTATCGAGCATGCCCAAGTGATGACTTGATTGTGTGCTTGCTTGAATTCTTCACATTTCATACCATCGGTTAGTTGTCGAATCATTCCTCGATCATAACCTTCGTTCTTGGTTCATGTATGCTCTCTTCCACATAGGGCAAGCTAGAATTAACTATCTTACCCAGGACCGCCGGAGCAGCGTGGACCAGGGGAGAACTATACTTTGTCTTGTATGCCCTCTTCCACATAGGGCAAGCTAGAATTAACTATCTTACCCAGGACTGCAAAGCAGCGTGGACCAGTGGAGGACTATACTTTGTTCATTACACCACAGTATTAAGTATGGTGTCCTCTTCCACATAGGGCAAGCTAGAACTAACTATCTTACCCAGGACCGCCGAAGCAGTGTGGACCAGGGGAGGACTATACTTTATACTTCACACACTAGCCATACTGAAGTCATCACTTGGTTGAAGCGCTGAACTACGGCGGGGTAATCGTTTACAGGTTATAATCATATAGCTGCATGCTCATTAGTAGATAATGGAATATTGTATGGCAATATGAGCATGCCCAAGTGATGACTTTGTTTCAAGCTCAACAGGTAGGGTATTGAGTCCTCTTCCACATAGGGCAAGCTAGAATGAACTATCTTACCCAGGACCGCCGGAGCAGCGTGGACCAGTGGAGGACTCTATACTTTATACTTCACACCACAGTATTGAGTACGTCTTGCATAAAGCCCCTAATGAGAACCACGAGGGCTCTCTCAATGTAGAACCACGAGGGCTCTAGTACCGATTCTCTCGGTACGGCTTGGTCCGTGTTCCTTTATGCTTGTACTCGCGAAAAGTCTCAACCCGGAGGTCTTGACTTTGTATTGTCATAGTTGGACTACGACGGGGCATCCGACCATTGCTGATCGAACACCCCTGATTCACCATCTTTCGGGTAGGCGGTACGCGTACCTCCGGACGCGGAAGTCTCAACCCGGAGGTCTTGACTTTGATTGTCATAGTTGGACTACGACGGGGCATCCGACCATTGCTGATCGAACACCCCTGATTCACCATCTTTCGGGTAGGCGGTGCGCGCACCTCCGACGCGGAAGTCTCAACCCGGAGGTCTTGACTTTGTATTGTCATAGTTGGACTACGACGGGGTATCCGACTCATCGAATACCCCAGAAGCACACCATCTTTCGGGTAGGCGGTACGCGTACCTCCGGACGCGGAAAGTCTCAACCCGGAGGTCTTGACTTTGGTTGTCATAGTTGGACTATGACGGGGCATCCGACCATTGCTGATCGAACACCCCTGTTACACCATCTTTCGGATAGGCGGTGCGCGACACCACCGACGCGGAAAGTCTCAACCCGGAGGTCTTGACTTTGTATTGTTGGATAGTCCTCTTCCACTATAGGGCAAGCTGGAAATATTCCATTTTACCCAGGACTGCCGAGGCAGCGTGGACCAGGGGAGAACTTCACGGAATCTTCAGGCATCCATGATTGCCATAGTGCGTAAGCCGCCGCTGTGTGCGTCAACTCGTTCCCCGTGAGGAGGAGTCTAGCCGCCGCTAAAAGACGAAGCATTAAGTGTCCTCATTCCACTATAGGGCAAGCTAGAATTAACTATCTTACCCAGGACCGCCGAAGCAGCGTGGACCAGGCGAGGACTACTTTATACTTCACACCACAGTATTGAGTACGACTTGCATAAAGCCCCTAATGAGAACCACGAGGGCTCTCTCAATGTAGAACCACGAGGGCTCTAGTACCGATTCTCTCGGTACGGCTTGGTCCGTGTTCCTTTATGCTTGTACTCGCGGAAAGTCTCAACCCGGAGGTCTTGACTTTGATTGTCATAGTTGGACTACGACGGGGAATCCGACCATTGCTGACCGAACACCCCTGATTCATCATCTTTCGGATAGGAGGTGCGCCCACCTCCGACGCGGAAGTCTCAACCCGGAGGTTCGGACTTAGAGTTTTTCCCATTTAAAAGTTTTTCTCTTAGCCATACTGAAGTCATCACTTGGTGAACGATTGAACTAGGGCGGGTTAATCGTTTATAGGTATTATGTGGTTTGCATGCTCTCTTAGGTTAAGGTCATGTGGTTGGCTATCGAGCATGCCCAAGTGATGACTTTGTTTCACGCTTGCTTGATTTCTTCATGATTCCCTGTTATATAGTGTAATCATTCGAGAACAGGGAATCTTTGGTTTTGCTCAACAGGTATTGGATGTCAACTTGGTATCTAGATCGCATTAAGTCTCAACCCTTAGGTTCGGACTTGTATAGTGACATCTTGTTACGGTCTTGAGTCTCAACCCGCAGGTTCGGACTACCTAGTGTTTGATCGAATATAATATGGCAACTTGTGCCTAAGTCTCAACCCGCAGGTTCGGACTTCTGTTTATTTGGCCAATGTATGTATAAGGCAACTTGTGCCTAAGTCTCAACCCGCAGGTTCGGACTTGTGTATTTGTTCGAAGTCATGTATAAGGCAACGTGTGCCTAAGTCTCAACCCGCAGGTTCGGACTTGTTAGTGTTTCGTCAACTTTCATATGGCAACTTGTGCCTAAGTCTCAACCCGCAGGTTCGGACTTGTGTATTTGTTCGAAGTCATGTATAAGGCAACTTGTGCCTAAGTCTCAACCCGCAGGTTCGGACTTGTGTATTTGTTCGAAGTCATGTATAAGGCAACGTGTGCCTAAGTCTCAACCCGCAGGTTCGGACTTGTTAGTGTTACGTCAATTATCATATGGCAACTTGTGCCGAAGTCTCAACCCGCAGGTTCGGACTTCTATAGTGTTTCGTCAATTATCATATGGCAACTTGTGCCGAAGTCTCAACCCGCAGGTTCGGACTTCTGGAAGGATCACTTGGCCACTAATGATCCTTCCGCAGGTTCACCTACGGAAACCTTGTTACGACTTTTACTTCCTCTAAATCATCAAGTTCGGTCAACTTCGATAAAGCAGACGCGGTTCACGAGGATCCAGCGAACGATCATCTCCAAAGACCTCACTAAATAATCCATCGGTAGTAGCGACGGGCGGTGTGTACAAAGGGCAGGGACGTATTCAACGCTGGCTGATGACCAGCACTTACTAGAAGTTCCGAGTTCATATGGACCATTGCAATCCATAATCCCTACTAAGTGAGTATTTGAGTGATTTCCCGTTCCTCTCGGAATAGGAGACACGCTGCTACCCACATTGTAGCACGCGTGTAGCCCAGAACATCTAAGGGCATCACGGACCTGTTATCGCTCGATCTCATTTTGCTAAACACAAATTGTCCTGCTAAGCAGCGTACCGTAAGTGCACTTGCGCACACGAACAGCGAAGGTGTCAGGTCATACTCCACCGAAAGGTCCTAACCCGTTCCAATCGGCATCGACGCATTAACGCTGACTGCGTTCTAGTTAGCATATGTGAGTCACGTTCGTTATCGGAATTAACCAGACAAATCAATCCACGAACTAAGAACGGCCATGCACCACTACCCTTAAATTTGAGAAAGAGCTATTAATCTGTCTCACCTCCATAAGTTCGGACCTGGTAAGTTTTCCCGTGTTGAGTCAAATTGAACCGCAAGCTCCATTTCATTGTGGTGCCCTTCCGTCAATTCCTTTAAGTTTCAACTTTGCAACCATACTTCCCCCGGAACCTGACTTTGGTTTCCCGGAAGCTACTGAGAGCACCTGGTTGTAGCGTCTCCCAATTGCTAGTTGGCATCGTTTACGGTTAGAACTAGGGCGGTATCTAATCGCCTTCGATCCTCTAACTTTCGTTCTTGATTAAAGAAAGCATCCTTGACAAATGCCTTCGCTTTAGTTAGTCTTACGACGGTCTACGAATTTCACCTCTCGCGCCGTAATACTAGTGTCCCCAACTACTTCTGTTAATCATTACCTCCGGTCTGAGTACAAACCAATGAAAGATTAGACCAAGGTCGTATTCCATTATTCCATGCAAGATTATTCTAGGGCGTTTGGGCACCCTGCTTTAAGCACTCTAATTTGTTCAAGGTAAACGTGAGCGGTCGAGCTCTATGTTACACTTGCACCCGTTGAAGGGCACACCATGACACAGACTTGGTGCCCTACCACACCATTGAGTCGCAACCAGATTCCGACTTGGCCCACCGACCACGGGTTGACCGGGTCGGCGGAGCCGGACTGTGTTGGACAAGTATCAACTTCGAACGTTTTAACCGCAACAATTTTAATATACGCTAGTGGAGCTGGAATTACCGCGGCTGCTGGCACCAGACTTGCCCTCCACTTGATCCTCGTAGAAGGATTTATGCTCTACTCATTCCAATTATGAAACATCATTAAAGAGTTTCATATTGTTATTTCTCGTCACTACCTCCCCGTCCCGGGATTGGGTAATTTACGCGCCTGCTGCCTTCCTTGGATGTGGTAGCCATTTCTCAGGCTCCCTCTCCGGAATCGAACCCTGATTCCCCGTTACCCGTTGCAACCATGGTAGTCCTCTATACTACCATCCATAGTTGATAGGGCAGATATTTGCGAGATCTGTCGTCGGTGCGAGACCATACGATCAGCATCATTATCCAGACTTCAACTCAATGACACGGAGAACCCGCGATTGGTTTGACTAATAAGTGCACCAGTTCCCGCGAGGGTCCTGGCATGTTGCATGTATTAGCTCTAGATTTTCCACAGTTATCCAAGTAACTAGGTTGATGATCTCGTAAATTATAGCTGTTATACTGAGCCTTATGCGGTTTCACATTAAATCTGTTTGTACTTAGACATGCATGGCTTAACCTTTGAGACGAGCGTATATTACTGGTAGGATCAACCAGAATTCCGACTTTGCGTTCGAATGTTCATTGTCCCATTGCACCCGGAGGAGCAAACACCACGTTCTATATGTTGTCAAGTCCGGTAGCACACGGGAGGCGAGCCCCCGTGCGAACCTCATTGCCCTCGTATCACACACACCCGATGCACCGGACAGGCACTTGAGCGGCATTCGACTCCGCTAAGCGCTCGTGCGCCCGATTGTGCATGCGCTGACGGGGCCTTCATACCCCTACCACAGCGACCTTATGCCAAACTTCCATGAATACTTAGGTGAGCTGACAAGGGCCTTCATTTCCCTACCATCAACTAAAGGACACGCTAGGCGCGTCCGATCATTGCAACTGCGGGGCTTTCATACCCCAATCACCACAGTACGCAATTCACCAGAGTTTAATCACAACCCCCCCGGACATGGCACACTATTAACTTGCAACAAAACTTAGTGTGTGCCGGGCACATCGGTTCCACAAAATCATTCCCGATGTACCCCAATTGGGGTTGTGAACGCATCCATGGTCCTCTGACACACCCAACCAAGCGTGGATACTACATACCTCAAACACCCAGTACACTAACAGACAAATCAATATATGGTTGCTTTCCCCCAGACATTTGCCAATCACTTGGCACCCGGACGGGAACTCGCTCCTGATTGCGCCAATGCCACCCATTTGCCAAGAGCGAGTTCTGTATGTAGATTTCATTTGGAAAGACAACCGTGTACTGGATATTCTATCCGACGATTACAGATGACGAGTACGAGACTCGACTACACTCACGGATAATACATTTTGGGTCGAGATTGCTTTCGGGGTTTTCGATTGGTCTTGCGCTTGTAAACGTATAACTTTGACTTGTGGTAACTTCGGTATGTTAGTCGATCACGTGGATGTGAACTGGTTAGGGTGAGCAATATGTTCACTTGCACTCTGGGTAGGAATAGGTGAGCGCTATAGGTTAAGATCATTGTATGGTTCCATCGTGATGACTTTCGCTAGATAGTAGGATGTTTGGATAGTTATAACGTTTTTGGCCATTTGTTCATAGTGTTCAGTCCATTGAGGAATTCGATTGGTCTTTGCTTCACACACGTGGTCGATCACTTGGATGTGAACTAGGGTGAGAATAAGGTGTTCACTAGTGCTCTTAGGTTTTGGATCAGTACTGAGCACTTGATTGGTTTCGCATAATATGTATCCATAGTGATGACTCTTTCCAGCTTAAGATTTCGTTACCGGTTTCGAATCCTCCCCACGTTCGCTTTTACTTGGTTAGGTTTTCGAGTGTAGATTTGAAAGCAATCTCATGTATGTATCCCATCTGATATAAGCCACTGACAGTTCATGTCACCTCGTTCAACTCTCGCTGGGTCACAGAAGTATGTTACTGCGCCCATTATCCCTACTCGGATAGGTTCGGTTCGTTCGTTTTATACTACGGTGAGTAAACTCAATTTGTGCATCGCATAGCCATGGAAAGCAAGCTTTCGCGGGCCTCTTCGACTGTTTTGATACGAGCTGTGCCCGTGATGCTTGTCATCCCAGGATACTAGACCCCTTTGGACGACCGCATGACCATCAGAAAGTAAATTCCACGTTCGATTTGGGGTGTGAACCCCGAACATAAAGTCTTTGTGTAGAACCACGAGGGCTCTTTAGTACCGATTCTCTCGGTACGCTTGGTCCGTGTTCCTTTATGTTCGTACTCTTGTGAATAAGATTCACGTTCGTTTTGGGATATTTGCTACTGTCACCGTTTGAGTACTATGGGGCTTGAACCCCTAACATAAAGTCTTTGTGTAGAACCACGAGGGTTCTATAGTACCGATTCTCTCGGTACGCTTGGTCCGTGTTCCTTTATGTTCGTACTCTTGTGTGTATAATATTCATGTTCGGTTTGGGATATTTGCTACTTTCACCAGGGTCCCGTTCTTCATACAAGTCTGCCTTGCTAATGTGGTAACTTTATAGTGTAGTTCTGACATCCCAATTTTGGGACTTAGCCGATTTTTCGTATATTTCCATATGACCCATAGGGTCCCTTTCTTCATACAAGCTTGCCTAGGGCGATCGGTCAAAACTTGTCTTACTATTCGATTGGTCTTCGCAGTTTCACCCTAGGCAATTCGCCTAGGTCTGTCTTCTTGAGGAGGCCAAAACCCGAAATAAGGAGGTCTGGCCGACCCTGAAACCTCCCCTGTCTTAACTACACTAACCCGATTTTTCAGGGTCCTCACCGTCATACAACTTTCCCTAGGTCACTTATACTCTTGACTTAGGCCATCTGACTTGGTCCGTGTTTCTTCCTAGGGTTCACCTAGGTACTTTGCCTTGCTTGATGTGGTAACTTTTTAGTGTAGTTCTGACATCCCAATTTTGGGACTTAGCCGATTTTTCATGAATTTCCATATGACCCTAAGGGTCCCTTTCTTCATACAAGCTTGCCTAGGGCGATCGGTCAAAACTTGTCTTACTATTCGATTGGTCTTCGCAGTTTCACCCTAGGCAATTCGCCTAGGTCTGTCTTCTTGAGGAGGCCAAAACCCGAAATAAGGAGGTCCAGCCGACCCTGAAACCTCCCCTGTCTTAACTACACTAACCCGATTTTTCAGGGTCCTCAGCGCCATACAACTTTGCCTAGGTCACTTATACTCTTGACTTAGGCCATCTGACTTGGTCCGTGTTTCTTCCTAGGGTTCACCTAGGTACTTTGCCTTGCTTGATGTGGTAACTTTATAGTGTAGTTCTGACATCCCAATTTTGGGACTTAGCCGATTTTTCATGAATTTCCATATGACCCTAAGGGTCCCTTTCTTCATACAAGCTTGCCTAGGGCGATCGGTCAAAACTTGTCTTACTATTCGATTGGTCTTCGCACTTTCACCCTAGGCAGTTTGCCTAGGTCTGTCTTCTTGAGGAGGCCAAAACCCGAAATAAGGAGGTTCAGCCGACCCAGAAACCTCCCCTGTCTGAACTACACTAACCCGATTTTTCAGGGTCCTCAGCGCCATACAACTTTGCCTAGGTCACTTGTACTCTTGACTTAGGCCATCTGACTTGGTCCGTGTTTCTTCCTAGGGTTCACCTAGGTACTTTGCCTTGCTTGATGTGGTAACTTTTTAGTGTAGTTCAGACATCCCAATTTTGGGACTTAGCCGATTTTTCATGTATTTCCATATGACCCATAGGGTCCCTTTCTTCATACAAGCTTGCCTAGGGCGATCGGTCAAAACTTGTCTTACTATTCGATTGGTCTTCGCACTTTCACCCTAGGCAGTTTGCCTAGGTCTGTCTTCTTGAGGAGGCCAAAACCCGAAATAAGGAGGTTCAGCCGACCTAGAAACCTCCCCTGTCAGAACTACACTAACCAGATTTTTCAGGGTCCTCACCGTCATACAACTTTGCCTAGGTCACTTGTACTCTTGACTTAGGCCATCTGACTTGGTCCGTGTTTCTTCTTAGGGTTCACCTAGGTACTTTGCCTTGCTTGATGTGGTAACTTTTTAGTGTAGTTCAGACATCCCAATTTTGGGACTTAGCCGATTTTTCATGTATTTCCATATGACCCATAGGGTCCCTTTCTTCATACAAGCTTGCCTAGGGCGATCGGTCAAAACTTGTCTTACTATTCGATTGGTCTTCGCACTTTCACCCTAGGCAGTTTGCCTAGGTGTAGCTTCTTGAGGAGGTCAAAACCCAAAATAAGGAGGTTCAGCCGACCCAAAAACCTCCCCTGTCTGAACTACACTAACCCGATTTTTCAGGGTCCTCAGCGCCATACAACTTTGCCTAGGTCACTTGTACTCTTGACTTAGGCCATCTGACTTGGTCCGTGTTTCTTCTTAGGGTTCACCTAGGTACTTTGCCTTGCTTGATGTGGTAACTTTTTAGTGTAGTTCAGACATCCCAATTTTGGGACTTAGCCGATTTTTCATGTATTTCCATATGACCCATAGGGTCCCTTTCTTCATACAAGCTTGCCTAGGGCGATCGGTCAAAACTTGTCTTACTATTCGATTGGTCTTCGCACTTTCACCCTAGGCAGTTTGCCTAGGTGTAGCTTCTTGAGGAGGTCAAAACCCAAAATAAGGAGGTTCAGCCGACCCAAAAACCTCCCCTGTCTAAACTACACTAACCAGATTTTTCAGGGTCCTCACCGTCATACAACTTTGCCTAGGTCACTTGCACTCTTGACTTAGGCCATCTGACTTGGTCCGTGTTTCTTCCTAGGGTTCACCTAGGTACTTTGCCTTGCTTGATGTGGTAACTTTTTAGTGTAGTTCAGACATCCCAATTTTGGGACTTAGCCGATTTTTCATGTATTTCCATATGACCCATAGGGTCCCTTTCTTCATACAAGCTTGCCTAGGGCGATCGGTCAAAACTTGTCTTACTATTCGATTGGTCTTCGCACTTTCACCCTAGGCAGTTTGCCTAGGTGTAGCTTCTTGAGGAGGTCAAAACCCAAAATAAGGAGGTTCAGCCGACCCAAAAACCTCCCCTGTCTAAACTACACTAACCAGATTTTTCAGGGTCCTCACCGTCATACAACTTTGCCTAGGTCACTTGTTCTCTTGACTTAGGCCATCTGACTTGGTCCGTGTTTCTTCCTAGGGTTCACCTAGGTACTTTGCCTTGCTTGGTGTGGTAACTTTTTAGTGTAGTTCTGACATCCTCATTTTGGGACTTAGCCGATTTTTCGTAAAATGCCATATGACCCATATGGGTCCTTGCCTTCATATAAGTTTGCCTTGCTTGGTGTGGTAACCTTTTAGTGTAGTTCTGACATCATCATTTTGGGACTTAGCCGATTTTTCGTAAAATACCATATGACCCATCAGGTTCCTTGCCTTCATATAAGTTTGCCTTGCTTGGTGTGGTAACATTTTAGTGTAGTTCTGACATCCCCATTTTGGGACTTAGCCGATTTTTCGTAAAATACCATATGACCCATCAGGGTCCTTTGCTTCATATAAGTTTGCCTTGCTTGGTGTGGTAACATTTGAGTGTAGTTCTGACATCATCATTTTGGGACTTAGCCGATTTTTCGTAAAATACCATATGACCCATCAGGGTCCTTTGCTTCATATAAGTTTGCCTTGCTTGGTGTGGTAACATTTGAGTGTAGTTCTGACATCCCCATTTTGGGACTTAGCCGATTTTTCGTAAAATACCATATGACCCATCAGGGTCCTTGCCTTCATATAAGTTTGCCTTGCTTGGTGTGGTAACATTTGAGTGTAGTTCTGACATCATCATTTTGGGACTTAGCCGATTTTTCGTAAAATACCATATGACCCATCAGGGTCCTTTGCTTCATATAAGTTTGCCTTGCTTGGTGTGGTAACATTTGAGTGTAGTTTCGACATCCCCATTTTGGGACTTAGCCGATTTTTCGTAAATTACCATATGACCCATCAGGGTCCTTTGCTTCATATAAGTTTGCCTTGCTTGGTGTGGTAACATTTGAGTGTAGTTCTGACATCCCCATTTTGGGACTTAGCCGATTTTTCGTAAAATACCATATGACCCATCAGGGTCCTTTGCTTCATATAAGTTTGCCTTGCTTGGTGTGGTAACATTTGAGTGTAGTTTCGACATCCCCATTTTGGGACTTAGCCGATTTTTCGTAAAATACCATATGACCCATCAGGGTCCTTTGCTTCATATAAGTTTGCCTTGCTTGGTGTGGTAACATTTGAGTGTAGTTCTGACATCCCCATTTTGGGACTTAGCCGATTTTTCGTAAAATACCATATGACCCATCAGGGTCCTTTTCTTCATATAAGTTTGCCTTGCTTGGTGTGGTAACATTTGAGTGTAGTTCTGACATCATCATTTTGGGACTTAGCCGATTTTTCGATCCATACCATATGACCCATAAGGGTCCTTTTCTTCATATAAGTTTGCCTTGCTTCATGTAGTAACATATGAGTGTAGTTCTGACATCCCCATTTTGGGACTTAGCCGATTTTTCGATCAATTCCATATGACCCATCAGGGTCCTTTCCTTCATATAAGTTTCCCAAGACTTAGTGTTTTTTACCTTTGGACACCAATATCACCCTTACGGGTATCTTTGATCTTCGCACCATGTATTGACCAAATGTAGGTCTTGCTATGCCAAACTTATAATTGTTCAACACCAAGTCTCTATCTTGAACCATTAAGGCTCTAACTTGCACCAATTGCTTGGTACTCTTGGTCCGTGTTTCATCGCATACTGACTTCTTGACTTAGTGCTTTTTTCCTTTGGACACCAATATCACCCTTGCGGGTATCTTTGATCTTCTCACTTTGTATTGACCGAATGTAGGTCTTGCCATGCCAAACATATAATTGTTCTACACCAAGTCTCTATCTCGTACCGCCAGCTCGGTACATTCGATAAACCTGCCCTTAAGGCACCCGGGACTTAGTCATTTTTTCACATTTTTCATGATTTTGAGGCAACTTTTCTCGACTTTGTCACCTTATATCACCAAGATCCTTTCCCTTTAGCGCTTCACTCTGTTCGTATGATATTTAGCGCTGACTATCACCTTTCTATCGCTGAGCTCAACTTCTTATTCGGTGCCATAGAGCCAGAGATATTTGGTGTATGCTGTTATAAGGGAAGTTTGTCACTTTTTCAAAGGCCCACTTTGGGACGCCCATATCTCACCTTCAGGTATCTTCGATCTTCTTGTCGTCTATGGACGAAACTTAGGTCTTGTCTTGGCCAACTTATAAATGTTCTACGGCCAAGCCGTATCTCTTACCGCCAGCCCGGTATTTTTGGACATAGTCGGATTTTCGCCTCTCGTGGTAACAATTTCTGACTTTGACTCACAATAACACCCGAACGGTCACATGCTAGCGCTTTGCTTGGTAGGAATTATAGTTAGCGCTACCTTTTCTCTTTCCATCGATACCTTGTTCGTTCCATTCCATGCAATACAGCCGAAGTTATGATGTTTCCCGTTTTCCATATCATGTGGAGCTTATGCTCTGGGAAAACCATCTAACACCTGTACCACCCTTTTGGGTACCACCGATCTCGACACTATGTTCGGGTCAAATATAGGTTATAACATGCCCAACTTATAATTATTCTACACCAAGTCTCTATCTCTTACCGCCTGCTCGGTATTTTACTCGTAAGTCCAATTTTCACAACTTGTACTTTTTGGCCCAATGTACTCGAGTTTCAATTTTGGTAACATTTTTCGACTTTGACGCTTAATAACTTCCAAATCATGCTAGTTAGCGCTTTGCTTTCTTCTAGTCGTATCTAGCGCTGGGTGTTACCTTTCCAAAACATATCCTAGCTTTACAATCCATGCCATATAGCCGGAGCTACATGGTGCACAAGTCAAATCCATTTTAGCCATGTTTCATTTTTGCCAATTTTTGACCACTCGTATCACCCTTCCAGAGTGGTCCGATCTTCTTGCTGTCTATGGCCGACTTTTAGGTCTTGTAGAGGCAAACTTATAAGTATTCTACGTCATCCCGCTATCTCTTACCGCCTGCTCGGTATTCTTGGTCTTGTGTGATTTTTGGCCATTTTGGTATTATTTTTCGACTTTGTCGCTTAATAACTCAGTTTTGCTCAACACTTAGCGCTTCGGTTGTTTGGGATTATAGTTAGCGCTTGGTTCGACCTTTCCAACACTGATCTTAGCTTGTCGATCCGTTCCATACAGCCTGAGTTATTCGCGATACCGTGTTTCAACCCATTTCTCAAGTCTCGTTTTGGTCCAACTTTGAACCAGCCATATCACCCTGATGGCTACCTCCGATCTTCTCGCTCTATATTGGCCAAAGTTAGTTCTTGTGGTAACGTACTTATGATTGTTCTACGCCGTGTTCGTAGCTCTTATCGTTCGCCCGCTATTTTCGATCATAAGGTGAATTTTCGCCTCTAAACCACCATTTTTCACCTTTGCCCTCTAATATGACCGACTTGCTCAACACCTAGCGCTTCGCTTGGTAGGACACATAGCTAGCGCTCGTCAAGACCTTTCCAACGCATATCCAAGCTTTCCGATCCGAGCCATACAGCCTGAGCTATAGGCGATACCGTTTTTCCCATTTTCTTGGTCACATGCACTTTAGGGTACCCCTTTTTGCCTTTGACCCTTAATACCTCCTCCGGGTCACTAGTAGGCGCTCAGCTTGGTAGGAAACATAGCTAGAGCAGGCCTTCACCTTTCCAAAACTGCCGAAAGTGTATCGATCCGACATCTAGAACCAAAGTTATGGTCATTCCCATCATGCTCTACTTTCATGGTCAACCTCCACCAAGCACACCTAGGTTGGACCAACTTTCACCAACTCATCTCGAACCCCAAATTTGCTTCGACCTACTAGGTTTCCCTAGTAAAGTGGTCAAAACATCCATTACAACACGACTGGTCTTTCTGGTGGTCGACCTAGGCGACTTTGTTCGACGACCACCACCCCATGGAACTAAAAGACGTCCCTTGATACGGACCACCGATACATTTTCCGGCCTGTCTAAACTACACTCATCGAAATTTTTTTGGGTCCCCACCGTCATACAAGTTTGCCTAGGTCAAGTTTTTCTTCCGGATCGGCCGCGGACCTCATTTTTCATTATCTAGGGAGGCCATAGGGCCCCAAAAGGGGTTTTTTAAAATTTTCGACACTTTCGACTTCGGTCGGATTTTTTCCGATTTTGGTCCGACCTAGGGACTTGGTGGTCCAAGGAGCCTCGGGACCAAACTTTTTTCTCAGGGGTCCCTACCTCCATACAACTTTGCCTAGGTCAATTTTTTGGTCCAAATCGACCGCGGATTTCACTTTTCAATATCTGGGGCTCGTGTAGAGTCCGAATATGAGGTTTTCTCATTTTTCGACATTTTCGACTTTTTTGGGATTTTTTCGGGTTTTTCGACCTAGGGGTCCGCCGAACAAATTTTGGGTCAAAAATTTTTATTGAACTAGTCGAAAGTACGCAAAAAGATAAGACTTTTTGCCGAAGACACCATGCCCCGGAACCGACTCCTTCCCCTTCAAAATTGGGGACAAACGTGATTTTTGAAACTTTTCCTTAGGGAGCCAAAGACTTAGAAAATTTTCAAATTCTCGATTTTTCGATTGCGAGCTAGCGCTTTGCGGTCTTCGGCAATGTTGTAGATCTCGACGAGATAAGACTTTTTGGTCAAGGGACATTTTGCCCTCCGACCCCTCCTTCCCCCCGCAAATCGCCCCCCAAAGTGCAATTTTTGCATTTTCACCTCTTTGCACGCACTGTTCGGCCCAAATGGCCACTTTCTATGGGTCTGAGCGCTTTGCGGTCTTCGGCAAACTTTTAGAGCGTACCAAGCCCTAATTATAATTCTTCTACACCACCTTCGTACCTCTTCATCCCTGGCCGCTATTCGCGTACCAAGGTAATTTTTGTTCATTTTGTCAACATTTTTCATCTTTGACTGCTTATATCGGCCTTGCCATGAACCGATAGCGCTTCGCTGTGTTCTAACGTAAGTTAGTACTGCTCAATACCTTTCCAAATCATGTCTTAGATTGTCATTTGCTTGCATACAGCCGGAGCTATGAGCGATACCGTAAAAAGTACCGAAACTTGGAAAAATCCTTTGATCGCCCATATCCCCCCTTTGGGGGCCAGATATCGAAAAAAGTTCTGATTCAAAAAGTTGCGCATTAACGTGTTCTAGTTATGCCTAGAACATTTCACTTCGCTAGCTGGCCTGCAACTTAGCCGTAATTGGGATTTTAGGGTGTTCTTGGAGGGCCCATTTCCTGCGACTTGGTATCTTTTGGGCCCAATGTTTCTCTAATATCTCCACGAGTTTTCCAGATAGCCTTTTCAAACTTTCAGGGTGCCTAGAACACCTCAAGACCTTTCCAACGCTATGCCGTTTGCCTCGCTCGGACATCTACAGCCAAAGTTATTCGAGGTACACGGTACCTTACCCTGTTTTCTCAGTACTTGGTCGAAAATTTCGATCAGCCATATGACCGACTTGGACAACCCTGAGCGGGTTGGCCCCATATAACTAAACTTTCGTCTCGTGGAGGCAAACTTATAAATATTCCACGTCAACTCGCTATCTCGTACCGCCTTGACGGTATACTTGGTCCAAGGGCCATTTCCAGCGACTTGGTCGCAATTTCGCTCTAAGTTTCGCTAATACCTTCGTCCGTGGACATTGTGATTTTTTGTTCGTATTTTTCCTTGATAGTCCCACTCAAGACTATTCCATACCAGAGCCAAGCGTCCCGCTAAGTGCCATACAGCCTGAGCAGTAATTCATGAAAGGTACCTCTACCAGTTTTTGCCATACTTGGGTACAAACTTTGGATCGCCCATATCTCCACTTTGGAGGCCAGCCAGCACCTTGGCCTCATATACTTTTTTGTTGGTCATACCATGCACCAAATATAATTGTTCTACGCCAACTTGCTATCTCTTCTCCAACTTGCCGTTATTCTTGGTCCAAGTCCCATTTCATTCGTTTTTGGACCCATTTTGCTATATGTTTCACTAATAGCTTCGGCCATGGACAAGCTGATTTTCTATTTGTATTTTTCCTTGATAGTCCCACTCAAGACCATTCCAAAACACACCGCAGCTTGTCGCTCGGTGGCAAACTGACCGAGTTATAATTCATGAAAGGTACCTCAACTTGGTACACCACGTGGTCGGCCCAAACCATAAACCGACCAAACGACCGACTTGGAGCACCCTGACCGGGTTGGCCCCATATAATGAAAGTTGCGTCTCTACACGCCCAACTTATGAATATTCTACGCCAAGTCGCTATCTCTTACCGGTAAGCCGGTATTCACCTTCCAAGGGGGATTTTGGTCAAGTGCCATTTCCTGCGACTTGGTCCCCGAATACGACCATCATCACCTAATATCTCCGTGGTCTTTCAACTCAGCCTCATGAAACTTTCAGGGTAGATAGGTCTCCCCGAGACCTTTCCAACGGTGAGCCGTTTGCCTCGCTCGGCCATATACAGCCGAAGTTATTAATGGTACTTGGTACCTTACCCTGTTTTTTCCATACTTGTTCGTACTTGGGTACAAACTTTGGATCGCCCATATCTCCACTTTGGAGGCCAGCCAGCACCTTGGCCCCATATACTTTTTTGTTGGTGATACCATGCACCAAATATAATTGTTCTACGCAAGCTTGCTATCTCTTTTCCAACTTGCGGTTATTTTTGACTCAAGTCCCATTTCATTCGTTTTCGGACCCATTTTGCCATATGTTTCACTAATAGCTTCGCCCATAGACAAGCTGATTTTCTGTTCATATTTTTCCTAGATAGTCCCACTCAAGACCATTCCAAATCACGCCGTAACTTGTCGCTCGGTGGCAAACTGACCGAGTTATAATTCATGAAAGATACCACAACTTGGTACACCACGTGGTCGGTCCAAACCATCAACCAACCATATGACCGACTTCGAGTCGAGCTAGCGGCTTGGCCTCATATAATCAAATGCGTGTCTTGGTAAGGGCTACTGACGGTCAGAACAATGTAGCTCGCTAGCTCGTGTCCAAACTTGTGTTTTGGTCGAATATTGTGTGTTCGAGTACCACTTCGGGTAACACGGACTTTGGTGCAACTTCACCACTTGTGCACTTAATAACTTCTCGGTCGTTCAAGTCTTTGCCTTCATACTTTCAGGGTAGTTAGGTCTCGTCGAGACCTTTCCATACATATGCCAAACTCATCGATCGGACATCTATAGCCCGAGTTATTCGCGGTACACCGTACCTTACCCTGTTTTTTCCTCAATTGGGTACAAACCTTGGAACACCCATATCGCCCCTTTAAAGACTAGCTGGCACGTTGGCTTCATATAATGATAAGTGCACCTCAACTAGGGCTACTGACGGTCAGAACATTTCAACTTGCTAGCTCGGGCCCACACTTGTGTTTTTCTCGAATATATGGTTCAAGTGTGCCACTTTGGGCACTTTTGGACATTTTGTCCCCACACAACTTTCTTGCCTTGGTAGATAGGGTCTTGTGTTTTTGGGCAAAAAGATGCACCAAGATATGGTCTAACTTTCGTTCTTGTACCGCAAAGCGCTACCTCCAACACCCGAGGAGATAGAAAGTGATTATGTTCGGTATATCGGTCTTCCATGGCCTACTATGGTAAGCCCCTGCAGGTATGCAACCGAAGGTGCTTGGTACATGTATTTGGTGCAAAATCGGTGCAAAGTAGGTGTTTCCTTGATCGGGCTATAACTTTCTTGGTTGATGTTGGATTGCTTTGCGGTCTTCGGGGGATAGTTAGGGAACATGTTGGCCAACATTTTCTTATTCCTCAGCCTGGCCGTACCTCCTACCGTCTAGGCGGTATTCATGCTCTAAGTTGGAACTTGTGTTCCTTCGGGCAACTTTTCTGACTTTGACGCTTAATATCTTCCGTTCATATGCAGTCTAAGCTCTGCAACTCTCAGGAAAGCTAGTACTACTCATTTCCTTTCCATATCAGTCTTTGGCTTGTCGATCCGATGTCTACAGCCTTAGTTATTCACGTTCCCTGTGAAGGTAGGTTTTTGCCCATTTTCCAGTTCATGTGGTAACATTCCCGGACTTTGCCGGCTTTCTCTTCATGTGGTAACTTGCTTGCTCATGTGGTAACTTGATAGTGTATTTCTGACAGACCCAATCTTGCACTTAGCCGATTTTTCTCTTCATATCATATGGATCCATCATAAGGCCATCTTGCTTGCTTGTGTGGTAACTTGATAGTGTATTTCCGACAGACCCAATCTTGGACTTAGCCGATTTTTCTCTTCATATCATATGGATCCATCACTAGGCCATCTTGCTTGCTTGTGTGGTAACTTGGAAGTGTATTTCTGACAGACCCAATCTCGGACTTAGCCGATTTTTCTCTTCATATCATATGGATCCATCAATACGCCATCTTGCTTGCTTGTGTGGTAACTTGGAAGTGTATGTCTGACAGACCCAATCTCGGACTTAGCCGATTTTTCTCTTCATATCATATGGATCAATCACTAGGCCATCTTGCTTGCTTGTGTGGTAACTTGAAAGTGTATGTCTGACAGACCCAATCTGGGACTTAGCCGATTTTTCTCTTCATATTATATGGATCCTGGACTTAGCCGATTTTTCTCTTCATATCATATGGATCCATCACTAGACCATCTTGCTTGCTTGTGTGGTAACTTGGAAGTGTATTTCTGACAGACCCAATCTGGGACTTAGCCAATTTTTCTCTTCATGTCATATGGATCCTTCACACGGCCTTCTTGCTTGCTTGTGTGGTAACTTGAAAGTGTATGTCTGACAGACCCAATCTGGGACTTAGCCGATTTTTCTCATCATATTATATGGATCCTGGACTTAGCCGATTTTTAGGTTATTATATATGGATCCTGGACTTAGCCGATTTTTCTCTTCATATAATATGGATCCTGGACTTAGCCGATTATTAGGTTATTATATATGGATCCTGGACTTAGCCGATTTTTCTCTTCATATAATATGGATCCGGGACTTAGCCGATTATTAGGTTATTATATATGGATCCTGGACTTAGCCGATATTTCTCTTCATATAATATGGATCCGGGACTTAGCCAATTTTTCTCTTCATATAATATGGATCCGGGACTTAGCCGATTTTTCTCTTCATATAATATGGATCCGGGACTTAGCCAATTTTTCTCTTCATGTGGTAACGTATGCCAATCGCTCACAAGTCATGGGATAAGGGTACTTGTGTTCTTCCATCTTCTAAGTCCCGCACGGGGACATCGTGATCGCCCCAAGTCCGGAATAGCGCCAAGTCAAGCCCCACGGTGGCCGTGCAGGACCTGTTAGCGGCGGCCCCACTGACAGCACTAATCCGGACTTAGAAATTATATCTTTCTAATCGAACACCACACACGCAACACCACCATACCACCATCTCCTTGCAAGTACCTAAGTACCCGCAACTCCATGGTGAAGGCAATGTCACTCCATCAC
>NW_026689782.1:287500-312500 GCF_943734765.1 Anopheles ziemanni | reverse complement strand
GAGTCAAGCCGCCGCTTAGAGACGAAGTATTAAGTGTCCTCTTCCACATAGGGCAAGCTAGAATGAACTATCTTACCCAGGACCGCCGAAGCAGCGTGGACCAGGGGAGAACTGTACTTTATACTTCACACCACAGTATTGAGTAATGTGCCCTCTTCCACATAGGGCAAGCTGGAATGTTCCATTTTACCCAGGACGGCCGAAGCGGCGTGGACCAGTGGAGGACTACACAATCATGAGGTTTGATATCGACTTGTGTGTTTCAATAGGGTACCGATGGTATGTTTTGAACCGATTTGATTTAGCCATTCTGAAGTCATCACTTGGTTGAAGCGCTGAACTAGGGAGGGGCATCGTTTACATATATATTGGTTTTCGCATGCTCTACTAGGTTAATGTCATGAGGTTGGCTATCGAGCATGCCCAAGTGATGACTTGATTGTGTGCTTGCTTGAATTCTTCACATTTCATACCATCGGTTAGTTGTCGAATCATTCCTCGATCATAACCTTCGTTCTTGGTTCATGTATGCCCTCTTCCACATAGGGCAAGCTAGAATGAACTATCTTACCCAGGACCGCCGGAGCAGCGTGGACCAGTGGAGGACTATACTTTGTTCATTACACCACAGTATTAAGTATGGTGTCCTCTTCCACATAGGGCAAGCTAGAACTAACTATCTTACCCAGGACCGCCGAAGCAGTGTGGACCAGGGGAGGACTATACTTTATACTTCACACACTAGCCATATTGAAGTCATCACTTGGTTGAAGCACTGAACTAGGGCGAGTCTATCGTTTACTTTGCATTGGGATAATACGCTGCATGCTCTCTTAGGTTAATGTCATGTGGTTGGCTATAGAGCATGCCCAAGTGATGACTTTGTTTAAAGCTCAACAGGTAGAGTATTATGTCCTCTTCCACATAGGGCAAGCTAGAATTAACTATCTTACCCAGGACCGCCGGAGCAGCGTGGACCAGGGGAGAACTATACTTTGTCTTGTATGCCCTCTTCCACATAGGGCAAGCTAGAATTAACTATCTTACCCAGGACTGCAAAGCAGCGTGGACCAGTGGAGGACTATACTTTGTTCATTACACCACAGTATTAAGTATGGTGTCCTCTTCCACATAGGGCAAGCTAGAACTAACTATCTTACCCAGGACCGCCGAAGCAGTGTGGACCAGGGGAGGACTATACTTTATACTTCACACACTAGCCATACTGAAGTCATCACTTGGTTGAAGCGCTGAACTACGGCGGGGTAATCGTTTACAGGTTATAATCATATAGCTGCATGCTCATTAGTAGATAATGGAATATTGTATGGCAATATGAGCATGCCCAAGTGATGACTTTGTTTCAAGCTCAACAGGTAGGGTATTGAGTCCTCTTCCACATAGGGCAAGCTAGAATGAACTATCTTACCCAGGACCGCCGGAGCAGCGTGGACCAGTGGAGGACTCTATACTTTATACTTCACACCACAGTATTGAGTACGACTTGCATAAAGCCCCTAATGAGAACCACGAGGGCTCTCTCAATGTAGAACCACGAGGGCTCTAGTACCGATTCTCTCGGTACGGCTTGGTCCGTGTTCCTTTATGCTTGTACTCGCGAAAAGTCTCAACCCGGAGGTCTTGACTTTGTATTGTCACAGTTGGACTACGACGGGGCATCCGACCATTGCTGATCGAACACCCCTGATTCACCATCTTTCGGGTAGGCGGTACGCGTACCTCCGGACGCGGAAGTCTCAACCCGGAGGTCTTGACTTTGATTGTCATAGTTGGACTACGACGGGGCATCCGACCATTGCTGATCGAACACCCCTGATTCACCATCTTTCGGGTAGGCGGTGCGCGCACCTCCGACGCGGAAGTCTCAACCCGGAGGTCTTGACTTTGTATTGTCATAGTTGGACTACGACGGGGTATCCGACTCATCGAATACCCCAGAAGCACACCATCTTTCGGGTAGGCGGTACGCGTACCTCCGGACGCGGAAAGTCTCAACCCGGAGGTCTTGACTTTGGTTGTCATAGTTGGACTATGACGGGGCATCCGACCATTGCTGATCGAACACCCCTGTTACACCATCTTTCGGATAGGCGGTGCGCGACACCACCGACGCGGAAAGTCTCAACCCGGAGGTCTTGACTTTGTATTGTTGGATAGTCCTCTTCCACTATAGGGCAAGCTGGAAATATTCCATTTTACCCAGGACTGCCGAGGCAGCGTGGACCAGGGGAGAACTTCACGGAATCTTCAGGCATCCATGATTGCCATAGTGCGTAAGCCGCCGCTGTGTGCGTCAACTCGTTCCCCGTGAGGAGGAGTCTAGCCGCCGCTAAAAGACGAAGCATTAAGTGTCCTCATTCCACTATAGGGCAAGCTAGAATTAACTATCTTACCCAGGACCGCCGAAGCAGCGTGGACCAGGCGAGGACTACTTTATACTTCACACCACAGTATTGAGTACGACTTGCATAAAGCCCCTAATGAGAACCACGAGGGCTCTCTCAATGTAGAACCACGAGGGCTCTAGTACCGATTCTCTCGGTACGGCTTGGTCCGTGTTCCTTTATGCTTGTACTCGCGGAAAGTCTCAACCCGGAGGTCTTGACTTTGATTGTCATAGTTGGACTACGACGGGGAATCCGACCATTGCTGACCGAACACCCCTGATTCATCATCTTTCGGATAGGAGGTGCGCCCACCTCCGACGCGGAAGTCTCAACCCGGAGGTTCGGACTTAGAGTTTTTCCCATTTAAAAGTTTTTCTCTTAGCCATACTGAAGTCATCACTTGGTGAACGATTGAACTAGGGCGGGTTAATCGTTTATAGGTATTATGTGGTTTGCATGCTCTCTTAGGTTAAGGTCATGTGGTTGGCTATCGAGCATGCCCAAGTGATGACTTTGTTTCACGCTTGCTTGATTTCTTCATGATTCCCTGTTATATAGTGTAATCATTCGAGAACAGGGAATCTTTGGTTTTGCTCAACAGGTATTGGATGTCAACTTGGTATCTAGATCGCATTAAGTCTCAACCCTTAGGTTCGGACTTGTATAGTGACATCTTGTTACGGTCTTGAGTCTCAACCCGCAGGTTCGGACTACCTAGTGTTTGATCGAATATAATATGGCAACTTGTGCCTAAGTCTCAACCCGCAGGTTCGGACTTCTGTTTATTTGGCCAATGTATGTATAAGGCAACTTGTGCCTAAGTCTCAACCCGCAGGTTCGGACTTGTGTATTTGTTCGAAGTCATGTATAAGGCAACGTGTGCCTAAGTCTCAACCCGCAGGTTCGGACTTGTTAGTGTTTCGTCAACTTTCATATGGCAACTTGTGCCTAAGTCTCAACCCGCAGGTTCGGACTTGTGTATTTGTTCGAAGTCATGTATAAGGCAACTTGTGCCTAAGTCTCAACCCGCAGGTTCGGACTTGTGTATTTGTTCGAAGTCATGTATAAGGCAACGTGTGCCTAAGTCTCAACCCGCAGGTTCGGACTTGTTAGTGTTACGTCAATTATCATATGGCAACTTGTGCCGAAGTCTCAACCCGCAGGTTCGGACTTCTATAGTGTTTCGTCAATTATCATATGGCAACTTGTGCCGAAGTCTCAACCCGCAGGTTCGGACTTCTGGAAGGATCACTTGGCCACTAATGATCCTTCCGCAGGTTCACCTACGGAAACCTTGTTACGACTTTTACTTCCTCTAAATCATCAAGTTCGGTCAACTTCGATAAAGCAGACGCGGTTCACGAGGATCCAGCGAACGATCATCTCCAAAGACCTCACTAAATAATCCATCGGTAGTAGCGACGGGCGGTGTGTACAAAGGGCAGGGACGTATTCAACGCTGGCTGATGACCAGCACTTACTAGAAGTTCCGAGTTCATATGGACCATTGCAATCCATAATCCCTACTAAGTGAGTATTTGAGTGATTTCCCGTTCCTCTCGGAATAGGAGACACGCTGCTACCCACATTGTAGCACGCGTGTAGCCCAGAACATCTAAGGGCATCACGGACCTGTTATCGCTCGATCTCATTTTGCTAAACACAAATTGTCCTGCTAAGCAGCGTACCGTAAGTGCACTTGCGCACACGAACAGCGAAGGTGTCAGGTCATACTCCACCGAAAGGTCCTAACCCGTTCCAATCGGCATCGACGCATTAACGCTGACTGCGTTCTAGTTAGCATATGTGAGTCACGTTCGTTATCGGAATTAACCAGACAAATCAATCCACGAACTAAGAACGGCCATGCACCACTACCCTTAAATTTGAGAAAGAGCTATTAATCTGTCTCACCTCCATAAGTTCGGACCTGGTAAGTTTTCCCGTGTTGAGTCAAATTGAACCGCAAGCTCCATTTCATTGTGGTGCCCTTCCGTCAATTCCTTTAAGTTTCAACTTTGCAACCATACTTCCCCCGGAACCTGACTTTGGTTTCCCGGAAGCTACTGAGAGCACCTGGTTGTAGCGTCTCCCAATTGCTAGTTGGCATCGTTTACGGTTAGAACTAGGGCGGTATCTAATCGCCTTCGATCCTCTAACTTTCGTTCTTGATTAAAGAAAGCATCCTTGACAAATGCCTTCGCTTTAGTTAGTCTTACGACGGTCTACGAATTTCACCTCTCGCGCCGTAATACTAGTGTCCCCAACTACTTCTGTTAATCATTACCTCCGGTCTGAGTACAAACCAATGAAAGATTAGACCAAGGTCGTATTCCATTATTCCATGCAAGATTATTCTAGGGCGTTTGGGCACCCTGCTTTAAGCACTCTAATTTGTTCAAGGTAAACGTGAGCGGTCGAGCTCTATGTTACACTTGCACCCGTTGAAGGGCACACCATGACACAGACTTGGTGCCCTACCACACCATTGAGTCGCAACCAGATTCCGACTTGGCCCACCGACCACGGGTTGACCGGGTCGGCGGAGCCGGACTGTGTTGGACAAGTATCAACTTCGAACGTTTTAACCGCAACAATTTTAATATACGCTAGTGGAGCTGGAATTACCGCGGCTGCTGGCACCAGACTTGCCCTCCACTTGATCCTCGTAGAAGGATTTATGCTCTACTCATTCCAATTATGAAACATCATTAAAGAGTTTCATATTGTTATTTCTCGTCACTACCTCCCCGTCCCGGGATTGGGTAATTTACGCGCCTGCTGCCTTCCTTGGATGTGGTAGCCATTTCTCAGGCTCCCTCTCCGGAATCGAACCCTGATTCCCCGTTACCCGTTGCAACCATGGTAGTCCTCTATACTACCATCCATAGTTGATAGGGCAGATATTTGCGAGATCTGTCGTCGGTGCGAGACCATACGATCAGCATCATTATCCAGACTTCAACTCAATGACACGGAGAACCCGCGATTGGTTTGACTAATAAGTGCACCAGTTCCCGCGAGGGTCCTGGCATGTTGCATGTATTAGCTCTAGATTTTCCACAGTTATCCAAGTAACTAGGTTGATGATCTCGTAAATTATAGCTGTTATACTGAGCCTTATGCGGTTTCACATTAAATCTGTTTGTACTTAGACATGCATGGCTTAACCTTTGAGACGAGCGTATATTACTGGTAGGATCAACCAGAATTCCGACTTTGCGTTCGAATGTTCATTGTCCCATTGCACCCGGAGGAGCAAACACCACGTTCTATATGTTGTCAAGTCCGGTAGCACACGGGAGGCGAGCCCCCGTGCGAACCTCATTGCCCTCGTATCACACACACCCGATGCACCGGACAGGCACTTGAGCGGCATTCGACTCCGCTAAGCGCTCGTGCGCCCGATTGTGCATGCGCTGACGGGGCCTTCATACCCCTACCACAGCGACCTTATGCCAAACTTCCATGAATACTTAGGTGAGCTGACAAGGGCCTTCATTTCCCTACCATCAACTAAAGGACACGCTAGGCGCGTCCGATCATTGCAACTGCGGGGCTTTCATACCCCAATCACCACAGTACGCAATTCACCAGAGTTTAATCACAACCCCCCCGGACATGGCACACTATTAACTTGCAACAAAACTTAGTGTGTGCCGGGCACATCGGTTCCACAAAATCATTCCCGATGTACCCCAATTGGGGTTGTGAACGCATCCATGGTCCTCTGACACACCCAACCAAGCGTGGATACTACATACCTCAAACACCCAGTACACTAACAGACAAATCAATATATGGTTGCTTTCCCCCAGACATTTGCCAATCACTTGGCACCCGGACGGGAACTCGCTCCTGATTGCGCCAATGCCACCCATTTGCCAAGAGCGAGTTCTGTATGTAGATTTCATTTGGAAAGACAACCGTGTACTGGATATTCTATCCGACGATTACAGATGACGAGTACGAGACTCGACTACACTCACGGATAATACATTTTGGGTCGAGATTGCTTTCGGGGTTTTCGATTGGTCTTGCGCTTGTAAACGTATAACTTTGACTTGTGGTAACTTCGGTATGTTAGTCGATCACGTGGATGTGAACTGGTTAGGGTGAGCAATATGTTCACTTGCACTCTGGGTAGGAATAGGTGAGCGCTATAGGTTAAGATCATTGTATGGTTCCATCGTGATGACTTTCGCTAGATAGTAGGATGTTTGGATAGTTATAACGTTTTTGGCCATTTGTTCATAGTGTTCAGTCCATTGAGGAATTCGATTGGTCTTTGCTTCACACACGTGGTCGATCACTTGGATGTGAACTAGGGTGAGAATAAGGTGTTCACTAGTGCTCTTAGGTTTTGGATCAGTACTGAGCACTTGATTGGTTTCGCATAATATGTATCCATAGTGATGACTCTTTCCAGCTTAAGATTTCGTTACCGGTTTCGAATCCTCCCCACGTTCGCTTTTACTTGGTTAGGTTTTCGAGTGTAGATTTGAAAGCAATCTCATGTATGTATCCCATCTGATATAAGCCACTGACAGTTCATGTCACCTCGTTCAACTCTCGCTGGGTCACAGAAGTATGTTACTGCGCCCATTATCCCTACTCGGATAGGTTCGGTTCGTTCGTTTTATACTACGGTGAGTAAACTCAATTTGTGCATCGCATAGCCATGGAAAGCAAGCTTTCGCGGGCCTCTTCGACTGTTTTGATACGAGCTGTGCCCGTGATGCTTGTCATCCCAGGATACTAGACCCCTTTGGACGACCGCATGACCATCAGAAAGTAAATTCCACGTTCGATTTGGGGTGTGAACCCCGAACATAAAGTCTTTGTGTAGAACCACGAGGGCTCTTTAGTACCGATTCTCTCGGTACGCTTGGTCCGTGTTCCTTTATGTTCGTACTCTTGTGAATAAGATTCACGTTCGTTTTGGGATATTTGCTACTGTCACCGTTTGAGTACTATGGGGCTTGAACCCCTAACATAAAGTCTTTGTGTAGAACCACGAGGGTTCTATAGTACCGATTCTCTCGGTACGCTTGGTCCGTGTTCCTTTATGTTCGTACTCTTGTGTGTATAATATTCATGTTCGGTTTGGGATATTTGCTACTTTCACCAGGGTCCCGTTCTTCATACAAGTCTGCCTTGCTAATGTGGTAACTTTATAGTGTAGTTCTGACATCCCAATTTTGGGACTTAGCCGATTTTTCGTATATTTCCATATGACCCATAGGGTCCCTTTCTTCATACAAGCTTGCCTAGGGCGATCGGTCAAAACTTGTCTTACTATTCGATTGGTCTTCGCAGTTTCACCCTAGGCAATTCGCCTAGGTCTGTCTTCTTGAGGAGGCCAAAACCCGAAATAAGGAGGTCTGGCCGACCCTGAAACCTCCCCTGTCTTAACTACACTAACCCGATTTTTCAGGGTCCTCACCGTCATACAACTTTCCCTAGGTCACTTATACTCTTGACTTAGGCCATCTGACTTGGTCCGTGTTTCTTCCTAGGGTTCACCTAGGTACTTTGCCTTGCTTGATGTGGTAACTTTTTAGTGTAGTTCTGACATCCCAATTTTGGGACTTAGCCGATTTTTCATGAATTTCCATATGACCCTAAGGGTCCCTTTCTTCATACAAGCTTGCCTAGGGCGATCGGTCAAAACTTGTCTTACTATTCGATTGGTCTTCGCAGTTTCACCCTAGGCAATTCGCCTAGGTCTGTCTTCTTGAGGAGGCCAAAACCCGAAATAAGGAGGTCCAGCCGACCCTGAAACCTCCCCTGTCTTAACTACACTAACCCGATTTTTCAGGGTCCTCAGCGCCATACAACTTTGCCTAGGTCACTTATACTCTTGACTTAGGCCATCTGACTTGGTCCGTGTTTCTTCCTAGGGTTCACCTAGGTACTTTGCCTTGCTTGATGTGGTAACTTTATAGTGTAGTTCTGACATCCCAATTTTGGGACTTAGCCGATTTTTCATGAATTTCCATATGACCCTAAGGGTCCCTTTCTTCATACAAGCTTGCCTAGGGCGATCGGTCAAAACTTGTCTTACTATTCGATTGGTCTTCGCACTTTCACCCTAGGCAGTTTGCCTAGGTCTGTCTTCTTGAGGAGGCCAAAACCCGAAATAAGGAGGTTCAGCCGACCCAGAAACCTCCCCTGTCTGAACTACACTAACCCGATTTTTCAGGGTCCTCAGCGCCATACAACTTTGCCTAGGTCACTTGTACTCTTGACTTAGGCCATCTGACTTGGTCCGTGTTTCTTCCTAGGGTTCACCTAGGTACTTTGCCTTGCTTGATGTGGTAACTTTTTAGTGTAGTTCAGACATCCCAATTTTGGGACTTAGCCGATTTTTCATGTATTTCCATATGACCCATAGGGTCCCTTTCTTCATACAAGCTTGCCTAGGGCGATCGGTCAAAACTTGTCTTACTATTCGATTGGTCTTCGCACTTTCACCCTAGGCAGTTTGCCTAGGTCTGTCTTCTTGAGGAGGCCAAAACCCGAAATAAGGAGGTTCAGCCGACCTAGAAACCTCCCCTGTCAGAACTACACTAACCAGATTTTTCAGGGTCCTCACCGTCATACAACTTTGCCTAGGTCACTTGTACTCTTGACTTAGGCCATCTGACTTGGTCCGTGTTTCTTCTTAGGGTTCACCTAGGTACTTTGCCTTGCTTGATGTGGTAACTTTTTAGTGTAGTTCAGACATCCCAATTTTGGGACTTAGCCGATTTTTCATGTATTTCCATATGACCCATAGGGTCCCTTTCTTCATACAAGCTTGCCTAGGGCGATCGGTCAAAACTTGTCTTACTATTCGATTGGTCTTCGCACTTTCACCCTAGGCAGTTTGCCTAGGTGTAGCTTCTTGAGGAGGTCAAAACCCAAAATAAGGAGGTTCAGCCGACCCAAAAACCTCCCCTGTCTGAACTACACTAACCCGATTTTTCAGGGTCCTCAGCGCCATACAACTTTGCCTAGGTCACTTGTACTCTTGACTTAGGCCATCTGACTTGGTCCGTGTTTCTTCTTAGGGTTCACCTAGGTACTTTGCCTTGCTTGATGTGGTAACTTTTTAGTGTAGTTCAGACATCCCAATTTTGGGACTTAGCCGATTTTTCATGTATTTCCATATGACCCATAGGGTCCCTTTCTTCATACAAGCTTGCCTAGGGCGATCGGTCAAAACTTGTCTTACTATTCGATTGGTCTTCGCACTTTCACCCTAGGCAGTTTGCCTAGGTGTAGCTTCTTGAGGAGGTCAAAACCCAAAATAAGGAGGTTCAGCCGACCCAAAAACCTCCCCTGTCTAAACTACACTAACCAGATTTTTCAGGGTCCTCACCGTCATACAACTTTGCCTAGGTCACTTGCACTCTTGACTTAGGCCATCTGACTTGGTCCGTGTTTCTTCCTAGGGTTCACCTAGGTACTTTGCCTTGCTTGATGTGGTAACTTTTTAGTGTAGTTCAGACATCCCAATTTTGGGACTTAGCCGATTTTTCATGTATTTCCATATGACCCATAGGGTCCCTTTCTTCATACAAGCTTGCCTAGGGCGATCGGTCAAAACTTGTCTTACTATTCGATTGGTCTTCGCACTTTCACCCTAGGCAGTTTGCCTAGGTGTAGCTTCTTGAGGAGGTCAAAACCCAAAATAAGGAGGTTCAGCCGACCCAAAAACCTCCCCTGTCTAAACTACACTAACCAGATTTTTCAGGGTCCTCACCGTCATACAACTTTGCCTAGGTCACTTGTTCTCTTGACTTAGGCCATCTGACTTGGTCCGTGTTTCTTCCTAGGGTTCACCTAGGTACTTTGCCTTGCTTGGTGTGGTAACTTTTTAGTGTAGTTCTGACATCCTCATTTTGGGACTTAGCCGATTTTTCGTAAAATGCCATATGACCCATATGGGTCCTTGCCTTCATATAAGTTTGCCTTGCTTGGTGTGGTAACCTTTTAGTGTAGTTCTGACATCATCATTTTGGGACTTAGCCGATTTTTCGTAAAATACCATATGACCCATCAGGTTCCTTGCCTTCATATAAGTTTGCCTTGCTTGGTGTGGTAACATTTTAGTGTAGTTCTGACATCCCCATTTTGGGACTTAGCCGATTTTTCGTAAAATACCATATGACCCATCAGGGTCCTTTGCTTCATATAAGTTTGCCTTGCTTGGTGTGGTAACATTTGAGTGTAGTTCTGACATCATCATTTTGGGACTTAGCCGATTTTTCGTAAAATACCATATGACCCATCAGGGTCCTTTGCTTCATATAAGTTTGCCTTGCTTGGTGTGGTAACATTTGAGTGTAGTTCTGACATCCCCATTTTGGGACTTAGCCGATTTTTCGTAAAATACCATATGACCCATCAGGGTCCTTGCCTTCATATAAGTTTGCCTTGCTTGGTGTGGTAACATTTGAGTGTAGTTCTGACATCATCATTTTGGGACTTAGCCGATTTTTCGTAAAATACCATATGACCCATCAGGGTCCTTTGCTTCATATAAGTTTGCCTTGCTTGGTGTGGTAACATTTGAGTGTAGTTCTGACATCCTCATTTTGGGACTTAGCCGATTTTTCGTAAAATGCCATATGACCCATATGGGTCCTTGCCTTCATATAAGTTTGCCTTGCTTGGTGTGGTAACATTTGAGTGTAGTTCTGACATCATCATTTTGGGACTTAGCCGATTTTTCGTAAAATACCATATGACCCATCAGGGTCCTTTGCTTCATATAAGTTTGCCTTGCTTGGTGTGGTAACATTTGAGTGTAGTTCTGACATCCCCATTTTGGGACTTAGCCGATTTTTCGTAAAATACCATATGACCCATCAGGGTCCTTGCCTTCATATAAGTTTGCCTTGCTTGGTGTGGTAACATTTGAGTGTAGTTCTGACATCATCATTTTGGGACTTAGCCGATTTTTCGTAAAATACCATATGACCCATCAGGGTCCTTTGCTTCATATAAGTTTGCCTTGCTTGGTGTGGTAACATTTGAGTGTAGTTCTGACATCCTCATTTTGGGACTTAGCCGATTTTTCGTAAAATGCCATATGACCCATATGGGTCCTTGCCTTCATATAAGTTTGCCTTGCTTGGTGTGGTAACATTTGAGTGTAGTTCTGACATCATCATTTTGGGACTTAGCCGATTTTTCGTAAAATACCATATGACCCATCAGGGTCCTTTGCTTCATATAAGTTTGCCTTGCTTGGTGTGGTAACATTTGAGTGTAGTTCTGACATCCCCATTTTGGGACTTAGCCGATTTTTCGTAAAATACCATATGACCCATCAGGGTCCTTGCCTTCATATAAGTTTGCCTTGCTTGGTGTGGTAACATTTGAGTGTAGTTCTGACATCCCCATTTTGGGACTTAGCCGATTTTTCGTAAAATACCATATGACCCATCAGGGTCCTTGCCTTCATATAAGTTTGCCTTGCTTGGTGTGGTAACCTTTTAGTGTAGTTCTGACATCCTCATTTTGGGACTTAGCCGATTTTTCGTAAAATGCCATATGACCCATATGGGTCCTTGCCTTCATATAAGTTTGCCTTGCTTGGTGTGGTAACCTTTTAGTGTAGTTCTGACATCATCATTTTGGGACTTAGCCGATTTTTCGTAAAATACCATATGACCCATCAGGTTCCTTGCCTTCATATAAGTTTGCCTTGCTTGGTGTGGTAACATTTTAGTGTAGTTCTGACATCCCCATTTTGGGACTTAGCCGATTTTTCGTAAAATACCATATGACCCATCAGGGTCCTTTGCTTCATATAAGTTTGCCTTGCTTGGTGTGGTAACATTTGAGTGTAGTTCTGACATCATCATTTTGGGACTTAGCCGATTTTTCGTAAAATACCATATGACCCATCAGGGTCCTTTGCTTCATATAAGTTTGCCTTGCTTGGTGTGGTAACATTTGAGTGTAGTTCTGACATCCTCATTTTGGGACTTAGCCGATTTTTCGTAAAATGCCATATGACCCATATGGGTCCTTGCCTTCATATAAGTTTGCCTTGCTTGGTGTGGTAACATTTGAGTGTAGTTCTGACATCATCATTTTGGGACTTAGCCGATTTTTCGTAAAATACCATATGACCCATCAGGGTCCTTGCCTTCATATAAGTTTGCCTTGCTTGGTGTGGTAACATTTGAGTGTAGTTCTGACATCCCCATTTTGGGACTTAGCCGATTTTTCGTAAAATACCATATGACCCATCAGGGTCCTTGCCTTCATATAAGTTTGCCTTGCTTGGTGTGGTAACCTTTTAGTGTAGTTCTGACATCCTCATTTTGGGACTTAGCCGATTTTTCGTAAAATGCCATATGACCCATATGGGTCCTTGCCTTCATATAAGTTTGCCTTGCTTGGTGTGGTAACCTTTTAGTGTAGTTCTGACATCATCATTTTGGGACTTAGCCGATTTTTCGTAAAATACCATATGACCCATCAGGTTCCTTGCCTTCATATAAGTTTGCCTTGCTTGGTGTGGTAACATTTGAGTGTAGTTCTGACATCCCCATTTTGGGACTTAGCCGATTTTTCGTAAAATACCATATGACCCATCAGGGTCCTTGCCTTCATATAAGTTTGCCTTGCTTGGTGTGGTAACCTTTTAGTGTAGTTCTGACATCATCATTTTGGGACTTAGCCGATTTTTCGTAAAATACCATATGACCCATCAGGTTCCTTGCCTTCATATAAGTTTGCCTTGCTTGGTGTGGTAACATTTGAGTGTAGTTCTGACATCATCATTTTGGGACTTAGCCGATTTTTCGTAAAATACCATATGACCCATCAGGGTCCTTTGCTTCATATAAGTTTGCCTTGCTTGGTGTGGTAACATTTGAGTGTAGTTCTGACATCCTCATTTTGGGACTTAGCCGATTTTTCGTAAAATGCCATATGACCCATATGGGTCCTTGCCTTCATATAAGTTTGCCTTGCTTGGTGTGGTAACATTTGAGTGTAGTTCTGACATCATCATTTTGGGACTTAGCCGATTTTTCGTAAAATACCATATGACCCATCAGGGTCCTTTGCTTCATATAAGTTTGCCTTGCTTGGTGTGGTAACATTTGAGTGTAGTTCTGACATCCCCATTTTGGGACTTAGCCGATTTTTCGTAAAATACCATATGACCCATCAGGGTCCTTGCCTTCATATAAGTTTGCCTTGCTTGGTGTGGTAACATTTGAGTGTAGTTCTGACATCCCCATTTTGGGACTTAGCCGATTTTTCGTAAAATACCATATGACCCATCAGGGTCCTTGCCTTCATATAAGTTTGCCTTGCTTGGTGTGGTAACCTTTTAGTGTAGTTCTGACATCATCATTTTGGGACTTAGCCGATTTTTCGTAAAATACCATATGACCCATCAGGTTCCTTGCCTTCATATAAGTTTGCCTTGCTTGGTGTGGTAACATTTTAGTGTAGTTCTGACATCCCCATTTTGGGACTTAGCCGATTTTTCGTAAAATACCATATGACCCATCAGGGTCCTTTGCTTCATATAAGTTTGCCTTGCTTGGTGTGGTAACTTTTTATTGTAGTTCTGACATCCTCATTTTGGGACTTAGCCGATTTTTCGTAAAATACCATATGACCCATATGGGTCCTTTCCTTCATATAAGTTTGCCTTGCTTGGTATGGTAACATTTGAGTGTAGTTCTGACATCATCATTTTGGGACTTAGCCGATTTTTCGTAAAATACCATATGACCCATATGGGTCCTTGCCTTCATATAAGTTTGCCTTGCTTGGTGTGGTAACATTTGAGTGTAGTTCTGACATCCCCATTTTGGGACTTAGCCGATTTTTCAATCAATACCATATGACCCATCAGGGTCCTTTGCTTCATATAAGTTTGCCTTGCTTGGTGTGGTAACATTTGAGTGTAGTTCTGACATCACCATTTTGGGACTTAGCCGATTTTTCGTAAAATACCATATGACCCATCAGGGTCCTTTGCTTCATATAAGTTTGCCTTGCTTGGTGTGGTAACATTTGAGTGTAGTTCTGACATCCCCATTTTGGGACTTAGCCGATTTTTCGTAAAATACCATATGACCCATCAGGGTCCTTTGCTTCATATAAGTTTGCCTTGCTTGGTGTGGTAACATTTGAGTGTAGTTCTGACATCCCCATTTTGGGACTTAGCCGATTTTTCGTAAAATACCATATGACCCATCAGGGTCCTTGCCTTCATATAAGTTTGCCTTGCTTGGTGTGGTAACATTTGAGTGTAGTTCTGACATCCCCATTTTGGGACTTAGCCGATTTTTCGATCAATACCATATGACCCATCAGGGTCCTTTGCTTCATATAAGTTTGCCTTGCTTGGTGTGGTAACATTTGAGTGTAGTTCTGACATCCCCATTTTGGGACTTAGCCGATTTTTCGATCAATACCATATGACCCATCAGGGTCCTTTGCTTCATATAAGTTTGCCTTGCTTGGTGTGGTAACATTTGAGTGTAGTTCTGACATCCCCATTTTGGGACTTAGCCGATTTTTCGATCAATACCATATGACCCATCAGGGTCCTTTCCTTCATATAAGTTTGCCTTGCTTGATGTGGTAACACATGAGTGTAGTTCTGACATCCCCATTTTGGGACTTAGCCGATTTTTCGATCCATCCCATATGACCCATCAGGGTCCTTTTTCTTCATATAAGTTTCCCAAGACTTAGTGCTTTTTTCCTTTGGACACCAATATCACCCTTGCGGGTATCTTTGATCTTCTCACTTTGTATTGGCCGAATGTAGGTCTTGCCATGCCAAACATATAATTGTTCTACACCAAGTCTCTATCTCGTACCGCCAGCTCGGTACATTCGATTAACCTGCCCTTAAGGCACCCGGGACTTAGCCATTTTTTCACATTTTTCATGATTTTGAGGCAACTTTTCTCGACTTTGTCACCTTATATCACCAAGATCCTTTCCCTTTAGCGCTTCACTCTGTTCGTATGATATTTAGCGCTGACTATCACCTTTCTGTCGCTGAGCTCAACTTCTTATTCGGTGCCATAGAGCCAGAGATATTTGGTGTATGCTGTTATAAGGGAAGTTTGTCACTTTTTCAAAGGCCCACTTTGGGACGCCCATATCTCACCTTCAGGTATCTTCGATCTTCTTGTCGTCTATGGACGAAACTTAGGCCTTGTCTTGGCCAACTTATAAATGTTCTACGGCCAAGCCGTATCTCTTACCGCCAGCCCGGTATTCATGGACTTAGTTGGATTTTCGCCTCTCGTGGTAACAATTTCAGACTTTGACTCACAATAACACCCGAACGGTCACATGCTAGCGCTTTGCTTGGAAGGAATTATAGTTAGCGCTACCTTTTCTCTTTCCATCGATACCTTGTTCGTTCCATTCCATGCCATACAGCCGAAGTTATGATGTTTCCCGTTTTCCATATCATGTGGAGCTTATGCTCTGGGAAAACCATCTAACACCTGTACCACCCTTTTAGGTACCACCGATCTCGAGACTATGTTCGGGCCAAATATAGGTTATAACATGCCCAACTTATAATTGTTCTACACCAAGTCTCTATCTCTTACCGCCTGCTCGGTATTTTACTCGTAAGTCCAAATTTCACAACTTGTACTTTTTGGCCCAATGTACTCGAGTTTCAATTTTGGTAACATTTTTCGACTTTGACGCTTAATAACTTCCAAATCATGCTAGTTAGCGCTTTGCTTTCTTCTAGTCGTATCTAGCGCTGGGTGTTACCTTTCCAAAACATATCCTAGCTCTACAATCCATGCCATACAGCCGGAGCTACATGGTGCACAAGTCAAATCCATTTTAGCCATGTTTCATTTTTGCTAATTTTTGACCACTCGTATCACCCTTCCAGAGTGGTCCGATCTTCTCGCTTTCTATGGACGACTTTTAGGTCTCGTAGAGGCAAACTTATAAGTATTCTACGTCAACCCGCTATCTCTTACCGCTTGCTCGGTATTCTTGGTCTTGTGTGATTTTTGGCCATTTTGGTATTATTTTTCCACTTTGTCGCTTAATAACTCAGTTTTGCTCAACACTTAGCGCTTCGGTTGTTTGGGATTATAGTTAGCGCTCGGTTCGACCTTTCCAACACTGATCTAAGCTTGTCGATCCGTTCCATACAGCCTGAGTTATTCGCGATACCGTGTTTCAATCCATTTCTCAAGTCTCGTTTTGGTCCAACTTTGAACCAGCCATATCACCCTGATGGGTACCTCCGATCTTCTCGCTCTATATTGGCCAAAGTTAGGTCTTGTGGTAACGTACTTATGATTGTTCTACGCCGTGTTCGTAGCTCTTATCGTTCGCCCGCTATTTTCGATCATAAGGTGAATTTTCGCCTCTAAACCACCATTTTTCACCTTTGCCCTCTAATATGACCGACTTGCTCAACACCTAGCGCTTCGCTTGGTAGGACACATAGCTAGCGCTCGTCAAGACCTTTCCAACGCATATCCAAGCTTTCCGATCCGAGCCATACAGCCTGAGCTATAGGCGATACCGTTTTTCCCATTTTCTTGGTCACACGCACTTTAGGGTACCCCTTTTTGCCTTTGACCCTTAATACCTCCTCCGGGTCACTAGTAGGCGCTCAGCTTGGTAGGAAACATAGCTAGAGCAGGCCTTCACCTTTCCAAAACTGCCGAAAGTGTACCGATCCGACATCTAGAACCAAAGTTATGGTCATTCCCATCATGCTCTACTTTCATGGTCAACCTCCACCAAGCACACCTAGGTTGGACCAACTTTCACCAACTCATCTCGAACCCCAAATTTGCTTCGACCTACTAGGTTTCCCTAGTAAAGTGGTCAAAACATCCATTACAACACGACTGGTCTTTCTGGTGGTCGACCTAGGCGACTTTGTTCGACGACCACCACCCCATGGAACTAAAAGACGTCCCTTGATACGGACCACCGATACATTTTCCGGCCTGTCTAAACTACACTCATCGAAATTTTTTTGGGTCCCCACCGTCATACAAGTTTCCCTAGGTCAAGTTTTTCTTCCGGATCGGCCGCGGACCTCACTTTTCATTATCTAGGGAGGCCATAGGGCCCCAAAAGGGGTTTTTTAAAATTTTCGACACTTTCGACTTTGGTCGGATTTTTTCCGATTTTGGTCCGACCTAGGGACTTGGTGGTCCAAGGAGCCTCGGGACCAAACTTTTTTCTCAGGGGTCCCTACCTCCATACAACTTTGCCTAGGTAAATTTTTTGTTCCAAATCGACCGCGGATTTCACTTTTCAATATCTGGGGCTCGTGTAGAGTCCGAATATGAGGTTTTCTCATTTTTCGACATTTTCGACTTTTTTCGACTTTTTTCGGGTTTTTCGACCTAGGGGTCCGCCGAACAAATTTTGGGTCAAAAATTTTTATTGAACTAGTCGAAAGTACGCAAAAAGATAAGACTTTTTGCCGAAGACACCATGCCCCGGAACCGACTCCTTCCCCTTCAAAATTGGGGACAAACGTGATTTTTGAAACTTTTCCTTAGGGAGCCCAAGACTTAGAAAATTTTCAAATTCTCGATTTTTCGATTGCGAGCTAGCGCTTTGCGGTCTTCGGCAATGTTGTAGATCTTGACGAGATAAGACTTTTTGGTCAAGGGACATTTTGCCCTCCGACCCCTCCTTCCCCCCGCAAATCGCCCCACAAAGTGCAATTTTTGCATTTTCACCTCTTTGCACGCACTGTTCGGCCCAAATGGCCACTTTCTATGGGTCTGAGCGCTTTGCGGTCTTCGGCAAACTTTTAGAGCGTACCAAGCCCTAATTATAATTCTTCTACACCACCTTCGTACCTCTTCATCCCTGGCCGCTATTCGCGTACCAAGGTAATTTTTGTTCATTTTGTCAACATTTTTCATCTTTGACTGCTTATATCGGCCTTGCCATGAACCGATAGCGCTTCGCTGTGTTCAAACGTAAGTTAGTACTGCTCAATACCTTTCCAAATCATGTCTTAGATTGTCATTTGCTTGCATACAGCCGGAGCTATGAGCGATACCGTAAAAAGTACCGAAACTTGGAAAAATCCTTTGATCGCCCATATCCCCCCTTTGGGGGCCAGATATCGAAAAAAGTTCTGATTCAAAAAGTTGCGCATTAACGTGTTCTAGTTATGCCTAGAACATTTCACTTCGCTAGCTGGCCTGCAACTTAGCCGTAATTGGGATTTTAGGGTGTTCTTGGAGGGCCCATTTCCTGCGACTTGGTATCTTTTGGGCCCAATGTTTCTCTAATATCTCCACGAGTTTTCCAGATAGCCTTTTCAAACTTTCAGGGTGCCTAGAACACCTTAAGACCTTTCCAACGCATTGCCGTTTGCCTCGCTCGGACATCTACAGCCAAAGTTATTCGAGGTACACGGTACCTTACCCTGTTTTCTCAGTACTTGGTCGAAAATTTCGATCAGCCATATGACCGACTTGGACAACCCTGAGCGGGTTGGCCCCATATAACTAAACTTTCGTCTCGTGGAGGCAAACTTATAAATATTCCACGTCAACTCGCTTTCTCGTACCGCCTTGACGGTATACTTGGTCCAAGGGCCATTTCCAGCGACTTGGTCGCAATTTCGCTCTAAGTTTCGCTAATACCTTCGTCCGTGGACATGGTGATTTTTTGTTCGTATTTTTCCTTGATAGTCCCACTCAAGACTATTCCATACCAGAGCCAAGCGTCCCGCTAAGTGCCATACAGCCTGAGCAGTAATTCATGAAAGGTACCTCTACCAGTTTTTGCCATACTTGGGTACAAACTTTGGATCGCCCATATCTCCACTTTGGAGGCCAGCCAGCACCTTGGCCTCATATACTTTTTTGTTGGTCATACCATGCACCAAATATAATTGTTCTACGCCAACTTGCTATCTCTTCTCCAACTTGCCGTTATTCTTGGTCCAAGTCCCATTTCATTCGTTTTTGGACCCATTTTGCTATATGTTTCACTAATAGCTTCGGCCATGGACAAGCTGATTTTCTATTTGTATTTTTCCTTGATAGTCCCACTCAAGACCATTCCAAAACACACCGCAGCTTGTCGCTCGGTGGCAAACTGACCGAGTTATAATTCATGAAAGGTACCTCAACTTGGTACACCACGTGGTCGGCCCAAACCATAAACCGACCAAACGACCGACTTGGAGCACCCTGACCGGGTTGGCCCCATATAATGAAAGTTGCGTCTCTACACGCCCAACTTATGAATATTCTACGCCAAGTCGCTATCTCTTACCGGTAAGCCGGTATTCACCTTCCAAGGGGGATTTTGGTCAAGTGCCATTTCCTGCGACTTGGTCCCCGAATACGACCATCATCACCTAATATCTCCGTGGTCTTTCAATTCAGCCTCATGAAACTTTCAGGGTAGATAGGTCTCCCCGAGACCTTTCCAACAGTGAGCCGTTTGCCTCGCTCGGCCATCTACAGCCGAAGTTATTAATGGTACTTGGTACCTTACCCTGTTTTTTCCATACTTGTTCGTACTTGGGTACAAACTTTGGATCGCCCATATCTCCACTTTGGAGGCCAGCCAGCACCTTGGCCCCATATACTTTTTTGTTGGTCATGCCATGCACCAAATATAATTGTTCTACGCCAACTTGCTATCTCTTCTCCAACTTGCCGTTATTCTTGGTCCAATTCCCATTTCATTCGTTTTTGGACCCATTTTGCTATATGTTTCACTAATAGCTTCGGCCATGGACAAGCTGATTTTCGATTGGTATTTTTCCTTGATAGTCCCACTCAAGACCATTCCAAAACACACCGCAGCTTGTCGCTCGGTGGCAAACTGACCGAGTTATAATTCATGAAAGGTACCTCAACTTGGTACACCACGTGGTCGGCCCAAACCATAAACCGACCAAACGACCGACTTGGAGCACCCTGACCGGGTTGGCCCCATATAATAAAAGTTGCGTCTCTACACGCCCAACTTATGAATATTCTACGCTAAGTCGCTATCTCTTACCGGTAAGCCGGTATTCACCTTCCAAGGGTGATTTTGGTCAAGTGCCATTTCCTGCGACTTGGTCCCCGAATTGGACCATCATCACCTAATATCTCCGTGGTATTTCAACTCAGCCTCATGAAACTTTCAGGGTAGATAGGTCTCCCCAAGACCTTTCCAACGGTGAGCCGTTTGCCTCGCTCGGCCATCTACAGCCGAAGTTATTAATGGTACTTGGTACCTTACCCTGTTTTTTCCATACTTGTTCGTACTTGGGTACAAACTTTGGATCGCCCATATCTCCACTTTGGAGGCCAGCCAGCACCTTGGCCCCATATACTTTTTTGTTGGTGATACCATGCACCAAATATAATTGTTCTACGCAAGCTTGCTATATCTTCTCCAACTTGCGGTTATTTTTGACTCAAGTCCCATTTCCATAGTTTTTGGTACCAATTTGCTCTATGTTTCGCTAATAGCTTCGCCCAAGGACTTTGTGATTTTTTGTTCGCATTTTTCCTAAATAGTCCCACTCAAGACTATTCCAAATCACACCTTAGCTTGTCGCTCAGTGCCATACAGCCAGAGTTTTAATTCATGAAAAGTACATCACCTTGGTACACCACGTGGTCGGTCCAAACCATCAACCAACCATATGACCGACTTCGAGTCGAGCTAGCGGCTAGGCTCAATATAATGAAATGCGTGTCTTGATGCGGGCTACTGACGGTCTGAACAATGTAGCTCGCTAGCTCGTCTCTAAACTTGTGTTTTGGTCGAATATTGGGTGTTCATGTACCACTTCGGGTAACATGGACTTTGGTGCAACTTTACCACTTGTGCACTTAATAACTTCCCGGTCATTCAAGTCTTTGCCTTCATACTTTCAGGGTAGTTAGGTCTCGTCGAGACCTTTCCATACATATGCCAAACTCATCGATCGGACATCTATAGCCCGAGTTATTCGCGGTACACCGTACCTTACCCTGTTTTTTCCTCAATTGGGTACAAACCTTGGAACACCCATATCGCCCCTTTAGAGACTAGCTGGCACGTTGGCCTCATATAATGATAAGTGCACCTCAACTAGGGCTACTGACGGTCAGAACATTTCAACTCGCTAGCTCGGGCCCACACTTGTGTTTTTCTCGAATATATGGTTCAAGTGTGCCACTTTGGGCACTTATGGACATTTTGTCCCCACACAACTTTCTTGCCTTGGTAGATAGGGTCTTGTGTTCTCGGGCAAAAAGATGCACCAAGATATGGTCTAACTTTCGTTCTTTTACCGCAAAGCGCTATCTCCAACACCCGAGGAGATAGAAAGAGATTATGTTCGGTATATCGGTCTTCCATGGCCTACTATGGTAAGCCCCTGCAGGGTATGCAACCGAAGGTGCTTGGTACATATATTTGGTGCAATATCGGTGCAAAGTAGGTGTTTGCTTGATCGGGCTATAACTTTCTTGGTTGATGTTGGATTGCTTTGCGGTCTTCGGGGGATAGTTAGGGAACATGTTGGCCAACATTTCCTTATTCCTCAGCCTGGCCGTACCTCTTACCGTCTAGGCGGTATTCATGCTCTAAGTTGGAACTTGTGTTCCTTCGGGCAACTTTTCTGACTTTGACGCTCAATAACTTCCGTTCATATGCAGTCTAAGCTCTGCAACTCTCAGGAAAGCTAGTACTACTCATTTCCTTTCCATATCAGTCTTTGGCTTGTCGATCCGATGTCTACAGCCTTAGTTATTCACGTTCCCTGTGAAGGTAGGTTTTTGCCCATTTTCCAGTTCATGTGGTAACATTCCCGGACTTTGCCGGCTTTCTCTTCATGTGGTAACTTGCTTGCTCATGTGGTAACTTGATAGTGTATTTCTGACAGACCCAATCTTGCACTTAGCCGATTTTTCTCTTCATATCATATGGATCCATCATAAGGCCATCTTGCTTGCTTGTGTGGTAACTTGATAGTGTATGTCTGACAGACCCAATCTGGGACTTAGCCGATTTTTCTCTTCATATCATATGGATCCATCACTAGGCAATCTTGCTTGCTTGTGTGGTAACTTGGAAGTGTATTTCTGACAGACCCAATCTGGGACTTAGCCGATTTTTCTCTTCATATCATATGGATCCATCACTAGGCCATCTTGCTTGCTTGTGTGGTAACTTGGAAGTGTATTTCTGACAGACCCAATCTGGGACTTAGCCGATTTTTCTCTTCATGTCATATGGATCCTTCACTTGGCCATCTTGCTTGCTTGTGTGGTAACTTGGAAGTGTATTTCTGACAGACCCAATCTGGGACTTAGCCGATTTTTCTCTTCATATTATATGGTTCCATCCTTAGGCCATCTTGCTTACTTGTGTGGTAACTTGATAGTGTATTTCCGACCGACCCAATCTCGGACTTAGCCGATTTTTCTCTTCATATTATATGGATCCATCACTAGGCCATCTTGCTTGCTTGTGTGGTATCTTGGAAGTGTATTTCTGACAGACCCAATCTGGGACTTAGCCGATTTTTCTCTTCATATCATATGGATTCATCACTAGGCCATCTTGCTTGCTTGTATGGTAACTCGGAAGTGTATTTCTGGCAGACCCAATCTCGGACTTAGCCGATTTTTCTCTTCATATAATATGGATCCTGGACTTAGCCGATTTTTCTCTTCATATCATATGGATCCATCACTAGGCCATCTTGCTTGCTTGTGTGGTAACTTGATAGTGTATTTCCGACAGACCCAAACTCGGACTTAGCCGATTTTTCTCTTCATATAATATGGATCCTGGACTTAGCCGATTTTTCTCTTCATATCATATGGATCCATCACTAGGCCATCTTGCTTGCTTGTGTGGTAACTTGGAAGTGTATTTCTGACAGACCCAATCTCGGACTTAGCCGATTTTTCTCTTCATATTATATGGATCCTGGACTTAGCCGATTATTAGGTTATTATATATGGATCCTGGACTTAGCCGATTTTTCCCTTCATATAATATGGATCCTGGACTTAGCCGATTATTAGGTTATTATATATGGATCCTGGACTTAGCCGATTTTTCTCTTCATATAATATGGATCCTGGACTTAGCCGATATTTCTCTTCATATAATATGGATCCGGGACTTAGCCAATTTTTCTCTTCATGTGGTAACGTATGCCAATCGCTCACAAGTCATGGGATAAGGGTACTTGTGTTCTTCCATCTTCTAAGTCCCGCACGGGGACATCGTGATCGCCCCAAGTCCGGAATAGCGCCAAGTCAAGCCCCACGCTGGCCGTGCAGGACCTGTTAGCGGGGGCCCCACTGACAGCACTAATCCGGACTTAGAAATTATATCTTTCTAATCGAACACCACACACGCAACACCACCATACCACCATCTCCTTGCAAGTACCTAAGTACCCGCAACTCCATGGTGAAGGCAATGTCACTCCATCACCAACCTCTTTGCACTGCAAGCACTTGCGTACCCACAACACTCCGAGGAAGGCAACGGCGCGCGATGCTCGACTCCACACACCACACCACACCACACCACCGATGGCCAGCCAGCCAGCCAGCCCAGCTAAGGACTAACCAACCAACCAACCACCAATGGCCTAGGCCAGCCGGATCCCACCTTCAAGTCCAAGCACAGCCAAGTGCAAGTACCGCCAAGTGTTCACCAACCAACCATCACACCACACCACACCATCGATGGCCAGCCAGCCAGCCAGCCCAGCTAAGGGCTAACCAACCAACCAACCACCAATGGCCTAGGCCAGCCGGATCCCACCTTCAAGTCCAAGCACAGCCAAGTGCAAGTACCGCCAAGTGTTCACCAACCAACCATCACACCAGGTCAGCCGGCCAGTACCCACCTTCAAGTGCCATTACCCTCGGGTGCAAGCCCAATCAAGTGTTAACCAACCAACCCGGCCAAGGCAGCCAACAGGCCGGCACCCTACAGCACCGACCCGCCATCACCACCTCAACCGTTGACCATGCAAGTGGCCTCGGACAACAGGTGACACCCGAAGTACATCCGAAGAGTGTATATCAAGTGTTTGTTCACCAAGTCCTCAACCAACCCCAAGTACCCGGAGGTACCCAGAGTGTTGGGTCCGCCAACCACTACCAGCACTCTAAGTCCTCGCGAACCCAAAGTGTTTGCCCGGTAGGGCCATTAGACCACAACGCTTGCTAACCATGCAAGTGGTCTCGGACAACAGGCGATACCCGAAGTACATCCGGAGAGTGTATATCAAGTGTTTGTTCACCAAGTCCTCAACCAACCCCAAGTACCCGGAGGTACCCAGAGTGTTGGATCCGCCAACCCGTCCCGGCACTCCAAGTCCTTGACGAACCGAAAGTGTTTGCCCGGTAAGGCCATTAGATCACAACGCTTGCTACCCCACGGCGAGCTAAACATGCAAGTGGTCTTAGGCAACAGGTGACACCCGAAATTCATCCGAAGATGGAATATCAAGTGTTTAATCACCAAGCCAGCATCCAAACACCAAGTACCCCGGGAGGACCCGATGCGTTGCGACCATCTCCAAGTTCTTGACGAACCCGCAGTGAAAGGCGGTAAGG
>NW_026689782.1:252500-282500 GCF_943734765.1 Anopheles ziemanni | reverse complement strand
GAAGCGGCGTGGACCAGGGGAGAACTGAACCTTATACTTCACACCACAGTAAGTCTACGTGTCCTCTTCCACATAGGGCAAGCTAGAACTAACTATCTTACCCAGGACTGCCGAAGCAGCGTGGACCAGGGGAGGAACACACTTTTCATGGAAACGTAAGGCATCCATGACTGCCATAACGTAAGCCGCCGCTGTGCGCGTATACCCGTTCCCCGTAGGGAGGAGCAAGCCGCCGCTTAGAGACGAAGCATAAAGTGTCCTCATTCCACATAGGGCAAGCTGGATGAATCCATTTTACCCAGGACGGCCGAAGCGGCGTGGACCAGGGGAGAACTGAACTTTATACTTCACACCACAGTATTGAGTAATGTGCCCTCTTCCACATAGGGCAAGCTGGAATGTTCCATTTTACCCAGGACGGCCGAAGCGGCGTGGACCAGTGGAGGACTACACAATCATGAGGTTTGATATCGACTTGTGTGTTTCAATAGGGTACCGATGGTATGGTTTGAACCGATTTGATTTAGCCATTCTGAAGTCATCACTTGGTTGAAGCGCTGAACTAGGGAGGCATCGTTTACATATATATTGGTTTTCGCATGCTCTACTAGGTTAATGTCATGAGGTTGGCTATCGAGCATGCCCAAGTGATGACTTGATTGTGTGCTTGCTTGAATTCTTCACATTTCATACCATCGGTTAGTTGTCGAATCATTCCTCGATCATAACCTTCGTTCTTGGTTCATGTATGCTCTCTTCCACATAGGGCAAGCTAGAATTAACTATCTTACCCAGGACCGCCGAAGCAGCGTGGACCAGGGGAGAACTATACTTTGTCTTGTATGCCCTCTTCCACATAGGGCAAGCTAGAACTAACTATCTTACCCAGGACCGCCGAAGCAGCGTGGACCAGTGGAGGACTATACTTTGTTCATAACACCACAGTATTGAGTAATGTGCCCTCTTCCACATAGGGCAAGCTAGAATGAACTATCTTACCCAGGACCGCCGGAGCAGTGTGGACCAGTGGAGGACTACACAATCATGAGGTTTGATATCGACTTGTGTGTTTCAATAGGGTACCGATGGTATGTTTTGAACCGATTTGATTTAGCCATTCTGAAGTCATCACTTGGTTGAAGCGCTGAACTAGGGAGGGGCATCGTTTACATATATATTGGTTTTCGCATGCTCTACTAGGTTAATGTCATAGGGTTGGCTATCGAGCATGCCCAAGTGATGACTTGATTGTGTGCTTGCTTGAATTCTTCACATTTCATACCATCGGTTAGTTGTCGAATCATTCCTCGATCATAACCTTCGTTCTTGGTTCATGTATGCTCTCTTCCACATAGGGCAAGCTAGAATTAACTATCTTACCCAGGACCGCCGAAGCAGCGTGGACCAGGGGAGAACTATACTTTGTCTTGTATGCCCTCTTCCACATAGGGCAAGCTAGAATGAACTATCTTACCCAGGACCGCCGGAGCAGCGTGGACCAGTGGAGGACTATACTTTGTTCATTACACCACAGTATTAAGTATGGTGTCCTCTTCCACATAGGGCAAGCTAGAATTAACTATCTTACCCAGGACCGCCGAAGCAGTGTGGACCAGGGGAGGACTATACTTTATACTTCACACACTAGCCAAATTGAAGTCATCACTTGGTTGAAGCACTGAACTAGGGCGAGTCTATCGTTTACTTTGCATTGGGATAATACGCTGCATGCTCTCTTAGGTTAATGTCATGTGATTGGCTATAGAGCATGCCCAAGTGATGACTTTGTTTCAAGCTCAACAGGTAGGGTATTGAGTCCTCTTCCACATAGGGCAAGCTAGAATTAACTATCTTACCCAGGACCGCCGGAGCAGCGTGGACCAGGGGAGAACTATACTTTGTCTTGTATGCCCTCTTCCACATAGGGCAAGCTAGAACTAACTATCTTACCCAGGACTGCAAAGCAGCGTGGACCAGTGGAGGACTATACTTTGTTCATTACACCACAGTATTAAGTATGGTGTCCTCTTCCACATAGGGCAAGCTAGAACTAACTATCTTACCCAGGACCGCCGAAGCAGTGTGGACCAGGGGAGGACTATACTTTATACTTCACACACTAGCCATACTGAAGTCATCACTTGGTTGAAGCGCTGAACTACGGCGGGGTAATCGTTTACAGGTTATAATCATATAGCTGCATGCTCATTAGTAGATAATGGAATATTGTATGGCAATATGAGCATGCCCAAGTGATGACTTTGTTTCAAGCTCAACAGGTAGGGTATTGAGTCCTCTTCCACATAGGGCAAGCTAGAATGAACTATCTTACCCAGGACCGCCGGAGCAGCGTGGACCAGTGGAGGACTCTATACTTTATACTTCACACCACAGTATTGAGTACGACTTGCATAAAGCCCCTAATGAGAACCACGAGGGCTCTCTCAATGTAGAACCACGAGGGCTCTAGTACCGATTCTCTCGGTACGGCTTGGTCCGTGTTCCTTTATGCATGTACTCGCAGAAAGTCTCAACCCGGAGGTCTTGACTTTGATTGTCATAGTTGGACTACGACGGGGCATCCGACCATTGCTGATCGAACACCCCTGATTCACCATCTTTCGGGTAGGCGGTACGCGTACCTCCGGACGCGGAAGTCTCAACCCGGAGGTCTTGACTTTGATTGTCATAGTTGGACTACGACGGGGCATCCGACCATTGCTGATCGAACACCCCTGATTCACCATCTTTCGGGTAGGCGGTACGCGTACCTCCGGACGCGGAAGTCTCAACCCGGAGGTCTTGACTTTGATTGTCATAGTTGGACTACGACGGGGTATCCGACTCATCGAATACCCCAGAAGCACACCATCTTTCGGGTAGGCGGTACGCGTACCTCCGGACGCGGAAAGTCTCAACCCGGAGGTCTTGACTTTGGTTGTCATAGTTGGACTATGACGGGGCATCCGACCATTGCTGATCGAACACCCCTGTTACACCATCTTTCGGATAGGCGGTGCGCGACACCACCGACGCGGAAAGTCTCAACCCGGAGGTCTTGACTTTGTATTGTTTGATAGTCCTCTTCCACTATAGGGCAAGCTGGAAATATTCCATTTTACCCAGGACTGCCGAGGCAGCGTGGACCAGGGGAGAACTTCACGGAATCTTCAGGCATCCATGATTGCCATAGTGCGTAAGCCGCCGCTGTGTGCGTCAACTCGTTCCCCGTGAGGAGGAGTCTAGCCGCCGCTAAAAGACGAAGCATTAAGTGTCCTCATTCCACTATAGGGCAAGCTAGAATTAACTATCTTACCCAGGACCGCCGAAGCAGCGTGGACCAGGCGAGGACTACTTTATACTTCACACCACAGTATTGAGTACGACTTGCATAAAGCCCCTAATGAGAACCACGAGGGCTCTCTCAATGTAGAACCACGAGGGCTCTAGTACCGATTCTCTCGGTACGGCTTGGTCCGTGTTCCTTTATGCTTGTACTCGCGGAAAGTCTCAACCCGGAGGTCTTGACTTTGATTGTCATAGTTGGACTACGACGGGGCATCCGACCATTGCTGATCGAACACCCCTGATTCACCATCTTTCGGATAGGAGGTGCGCCCACCTCCGACGCGGAAGTCTCAACCCGGAGGTTCGGACTTAGAGTTTTTCCCATTTAAAAGTTTTTCTCTTAGCCATACTGAAGTCATCACTTGGTGAACGATTGAACTAGGGCGGGTTAATCGTTTATAGGTATCATGTGGTTTGCATGCTCTCTTAGGTTAAGGTCATGTGGTTGGCTATCGAGCATGCCCAAGTGATGACTTTGTTTCACGCTTGCTTGATTTCTTCATGATTCCCTGTTATATAGTGTAATCATTCGAGAACAGGGAATCTTTGGTTTTGCTCAACAGGTATTGGATGTCAACTTGGTATCTAGATCGCATTAAGTCTCAACCCTTAGGTTCGGACTTGTATAGTGACATCTTGTTACGGTCTTGAGTCTCAACCCGCAGGTTCGGACTACTTAGTGTTTGATCGAATATAATATGGCAACTTGTGCCTAAGTCTCAACCCGCAGGTTCGGACTTCTGTTTATTTGGCCAATGTATGTATAAGGCAACTTGTGCCTAAGTCTCAACCCGCAAGTTCGGACTTGTGTATTTGTTCGAAGTCATGTATAAGGCAACGTGTGCCTAAGTCTCAACCCGCAGGTTCGGACTTGTTAGTGTTTCGTCAACTTTCATATGGCAACTTGTGCCTAAGTCTCAACCCGCAGGTTCGGACTTGTGTATTTGTTCGAAGTCATGTATAAGGCAACTTGTGCCTAAGTCTCAACCCGCAGGTTCGGACTTGTGTATTTGTTCGAAGTTTTATATAAGGCAACTTGTGCCTAAGTCTCAACCCGCAGGTTCGGACTTCTATAGTGTTTCGTCAATTATCATATGGCAACTTGTGCCGAAGTCTCAACCCGCAGGTTCGGACTTCTATAGTGTTTCGTCAATTATCATATGGCAACTTGTGCCGAAGTCTCAACCCGCAGGTTCGGACTTCTGGAAGGATCACTTGGCCACTAATGATCCTTCCGCAGGTTCACCTACGGAAACCTTGTTACGACTTTTACTTCCTCTAAATCATCAAGTTCGGTCAACTTCGATAAAGCAGACGCGGTTCACGAGGATCCAGCGAACGATCATCTCCAAAGACCTCACTAAATAATCCATCGGTAGTAGCGACGGGCGGTGTGTACAAAGGGCAGGGACGTATTCAACGCTGGCTGATGACCAGCACTTACTAGAAGTTCCGAGTTCATATGGACCATTGCAATCCATAATCCCTACTAAGTGAGTATTTGAGTGATTTCCCGTTCCTCTCGGAATAGGAGACACGCTGCTACCCACATTGTAGCACGCGTGTAGCCCAGAACATCTAAGGGCATCACGGACCTGTTATCGCTCGATCTCATTTTGCTAAACACAAATTGTCCTGCTAAGCAGCGTACCGTAAGTGCACTTGCGCACACGAACAGCGAAGGTGTCAGGTCATACTCCACCGAAAGGTCCTAACCCGTTCCAATCGGCATCGACGCATTAACGCTGACTGCGTTCTAGTTAGCATATGTGAGTCACGTTCGTTATCGGAATTAACCAGACAAATCAATCCACGAACTAAGAACGGCCATGCACCACTACCCTTAAATTTGAGAAAGAGCTATTAATCTGTCTCACCTCCATAAGTTCGGACCTGGTAAGTTTTCCCGTGTTGAGTCAAATTGAACCGCAAGCTCCATTTCATTTTTTTTTCATCAGGGTTCAGAACTGTATTTCTCTTAAAATTCTAAAAATTATATCACAGTTTACAGAAAGACAATTCCTACTCCCTACTCTCGCCCTTGAAGGTGCCCCACACGGCATGCACCTACACGGTAGAGCCGTGTGGGGCGGGCGTCTGGCTGTCGAGCCACTATCTATCTATTAGGCGTAGGCCTACTGGGACTCGTCCCCTGGTAATCATCTGCGCCGTTGGCGCGCACTTGCGCGGCTCTCCTGCCGCTCTGCTCGTCGCTCTGCTCGTCTCGTCTGCCGTTGTCGAGCGTTCCTTCGCTCTCGTCGAGCCTCCTGCAATGACAGTTGTGCCTGTTGTAAGGTTGCCGCCGTTGCTGCCCGGTTCTCTGGTGCCGCATCGTGATGTCGGAGGCTGGCCACACGGACGGCCATAGTAGCCTCGAATACCCTCGTCGGCATCCGGTCACGACGAAGCTCCAGGCGCCTGATGTTATCCTGAAGCTGGCGAGCCACCCGCCTGAATTCCACGCGCGTCACCTCGTCCATGGCCAGTATACGATCCCTCAGCGTTGGGTCGAGGCCGAATCGGCCCTCTCGCCGCCGCTGCTGTCGTGCTGCCTGCTCCGCCGCTCGCCGCCTCTCTCGATGAACCGCTCGTCGAGCCTCCACGCCGCTTTCGATTCTCCAAACTCGCTGCAGCTCGCGGGTGACACTGACCGCCGCCTCTTCCACACGCTCCCAGGCGTCAGGATCGTGCAGCATGTGGTCGAGGAGCGTGTCAGCCGTCACCGGCTGAAGACCGTGTCCCGTGAGGAGCCGTTCACGCACTTCCGCGAACCGCGGGCATTGAAACAGCACGTGCTCTGGTGTTTCGTCGACTCCCGGACAGGCTGAGCAACACGGGGACCGGGTGAACTTCCTGGAATGCAGGTACTCCCTGAAGAAGCCGTGTCCTGTCAGCACCTGCGACAGGTGGAAGCCCACCCGTCCGTGCTTCCGGTTGACCCATCTGTCCACGTCCGGGAGGACTCTGTGGCTCCATCTGATGAATCGGCTTGACGCCACGCCGTCCTGCGCCAACTCATCCCAGCTCTCCTGCCAGTTGCGCATTGTCGCCGCCCTCTCCTCCTTGCGGATCTCTGCTGGGGTGCCGCCGGACTGCTGCTTTCGCTCGTGGCAGCGGTGATCCTCCTTAATAAGCTCGACTATAGGTGGTATACCAGCAACCAGCGTAGCCACGTCGTACTTTACGGTCCGGAAGGTGCTCGCGACCATCTTGGCTGCCCGACTCTGCACCCGGTTCAGCAGTCGTCTGTTGCTCTGTATACGCGTAGCCTCCCACCAGACCGGGGCCGCGTATCGTAAGATGGACGTCGACACATTAGCGAGGGTCCGACGTCGCACACTGGAAGGGCCGCCATGATTTTTGAGCAGGTGACACAGTGCTCGGTTTATCCTGTTGGCCTTTTCCGTTACCGCCTTCACGTGAAAATTCCAGGATAAGTGATCCTCCACCTGGACACCGAGGTACCTTATATGACGCTTAGAGCGAAGCGTGGAGCCCCCGACACGCACTGGCACCCTCGGATGGCCCTGCCGCAAGCAGCTCACCATCACCATCTCTGTTTTCTCCAAGGCTAGGGACAGCTGGTGGTCCGCCATCCACCGCCGTACTGTGTTAATCGCCCGGGTCGCCAGCGTCGAAGATTCTCTCGGGGTCCGGCCTGGCACCAGCAAGACGATATCATCCGCGAATCCAACTATCTCCGCTCCCGGTGGTAGCTCCAATCCGAGGACTCCGTCGTACATGGCGTTCCAAAGGGTGGGCCCCAAGATGGAGCCCTGTGGAACGCCGGCGGTGACGGGCCTCGAAACATGTCCGGTGTTGGTGGAGTAGTGGAGCACTCGGTCACGAAAATAGCTCCCGATGATGTCCAGCAGCGCCTGGGGAACGCCTTTGGCCTCCAGGGCCCTCCCTATGTTGGTCCATCCTGCCGAGTTGAAGGCGTTTTTGACATCTAGTGCAACCACCATGCAGCACCTGCGGTCGCGTTGGTTGGTGCGCTTAAACGCCATCGCTCGTTGTCCCGCCTTCACCACCTCCTGGATCGCCTCCACCGTCGATCTCCCCTTACGGAAACCGTACTGGCGGGGAGAGAGGCGAGGACCACCTGGCAGTGGGGCCTCCAGGTGATCGTTGAGACGATCCAGGACTATGCGCTCGAACACTTTACCGACAGTGTCGAGCATGCATAGGGGCCGAAAAGATGACGCCTGGCCCGGTGGTTTCCCTGGCTTAGGCAGCAACACCAATCGCTGCGCTTTCCACGCCACCGGGAAGTCTCCGCTGTCCAGCAGCTGCTGGTAAATGCGCCGGAAAGTAGCGGGAGACTCTCGGATTGCCGCCGTGACTGCACCATTGGGGACGCCATCTGGTCCGGGGGCCTTTCGGGGGTTCAGCCTGGCCGCGATCGCTAGGAGTTCCTCGTCGGTGATTGGGCGCAGTGGCGGTTCCTCAACGCCCGGCCCTGGTGACTCCGGCCACTCCATGGGGGGGTGCGTGGGAAATAGCTCGTCGACTATGCCTCCCAGTACCTCGGCGTCGCGTTCCTGGGGCAGGCGGGCGCCCTTCACCCACGCCGTCACTATCCGGTACGCGTCCCCCCAAGGGTTGTCCTCTATACTATCAGCGAGCTCCTCGTTGCAGCGCCTCTTGCTGGCACTGATCGCCTTCCGGAGACGCTTCTTGGTGGCACGGAGGGTCGCCGCGCGCAGCAAACGAAGCGTTGGATCCCGCGTGCGTCGGAGAATCGCCTTGGCTCGCCGGCAGCTCTCGCGTAGCTCGGCGATTTCCTCCGTCCACCAAAAGACGTGAGTGCGGTTCCTGGAGTTCATCCGAGGCATCACCTCATCGCACGCGCGCTGCAGCGTGGAGACGAGGGTGGCCGGATCCTGCGCAACCTCGTTGAAGTTCAGCAAGCGGAGCGCCTCCGTGAACAGCTCGGCTGAAAACACCGACGTGTCCCATCGTCGACTCGGCCTCGGGGGTGGTTGGTCTGCTCTAACCGAACGGCGCGTTGGTGCTGCGGGGATGCCCACGGTGTAGAACAGCGGCTGATGGTCGCTCGCTGTGTAATCCTGCAGGACGACCCAGTCCTCCCCGCCCGCGATGCTCCTGGACGCCAGACTGATATCATTCACCACCGGGGGGGCAACGGCACTCCCCGTGAAGGTCGGTGTCCGTCCGCGGTTCAGCACCCGTAATGATAACAGCTCCGCAAGGGCGATGATTTCGTGTCCCCGGTTGTTGGTGGATTGGCGGCCCCACTCGACCGCGGCCGCGTTGAAATCGCCGGCCAGGACCACCCGCTGCCGTCCATGTGCTGCTATCTGCACCGCCTCCATTAGTACTCTGAACCGGGGGAGATCCCAGGATGGTGGGGCGTAACAGCTAATAAAGGTGATGCCGTTCACCTCCACCGCCACCATCCCTTCCGCGACGCTCACCACTCGCTGGATCGGGAATCTCCCCAGTGCGACGACCGCTGTTCTTGTTGCGGGATCAAAGACCCAGTTGCCGTTGTTCGCTGGAACGCGGTGATAGTCGGACAAAAGTGCCACGTCCGCACCACGTTCGCGGGCCAACTGGGTCAGTAGATCCTGGGCCATCGCACTCCGTCTTAAATTCTGCTGCAGTACTACGTTGAATTCTGACGGCGGTTCATGCACTTTTCTGTGCCGGTAGCATGCGGTCCTCCGCACACCAGGCACTTCACTGGGTTGCTGCAGCCTGCAGCCTTGTGGCCCTGCCCACCGCACCGACGGCACAGTGCGGAACGGTCTGGACCGGGGCAGGAGCGCGCAATGTGCCCGCGAAGCAGGCAGCGGTGGCAGCGCATCTCTTCAACTGGCCTGGCTGGGGCGAAGTCAACCCAGCAGCTACTGTATCCAAAGACCAGGCGGTTTCCTACCAGCGCGTTGGCAATCCGCCTTGGCAGCCTGACGAACGCCCGCTGATCGCCCTGGTAAAATCGCCGGAGGGTGACACATTCCGCGCTGACCTTCTCGCCGAACTGTTTTGAGATGGCCCTCGCGACATCCTCGCGCTCGGCCAACATGTCTACTCCTTTGAACGTTACCACGGCCGTGTCGAGCCGAAGATGGACCTCGCTGCCCTCTGGTGCTGCTGCTCGTACCCGCTCGAACACCGCCTGGGCGTCCACCTTCCTCTTGAGGGTCATGGTCAGGTTATTGGCTGCAGTGCGCTCTCCGCGCTGGACCTTATCCGCGACATCTTCTAGAGCTCGGACCTTGACGAACACGTCCCGGTAGCTAACCCCCGCTGGCGGGCAGACTGTGATGACGTCCGGTCTTCCTTTGGTCATCGCTGGCCTCGGGGGTCGACAATCGCCCTGCGGGCGTGTGACTGGAACTGCTCCTGCTTGCGGCCTAGTCGTTCCATTTCCCACTACCGTCTCGGCGAACGAACGCCTGTCGCTGGGAATCTCGGTCCTCTTGCCCATGTTGGCCTTGGGATTCTCCTTGTTGACCCGAGACTCCTCTCGCTGCTTATTGTAGATCGGGCGACCTTTCTTGTCTACTGTCCGGAAGCCCTCGTCCTGCTGCTGCTGCTGCCTTTGCTGCTGTTGCTGCCCCCCCTGCCGCTGCGACTGCTGCTGCTTCTGCCCCTGCTTCCGCTGTGACTGCTGCTGTGGCTTCGAATGCTGCTGCTGCTGTGCTCGCGGTGGCAGTGACACTGTCTCTTTGACCTCATTCCTGATGCTGCTGCTCAGTTGTTTGGGCTTTGGTTTTTCTCCCATGGCCTCGCGAACCATTTCCCTAATGTTCTTTCGACCCTCTTCCACCAGTTGGGCCTGCTGGATGGCTTGGGCGGCTTGGGCTTCCAGGAGCCTCTCTACCTTGGCCATTAACTCTGCTACCTGGGCTTGCAGTGTTGCGTTTTGCGCCGTCAGGGCCTTGATGGTTTCGGCCATTGCGGCCATTCCAGCGCTCTGCGTGTTATTCTCCGAGGGGTCTTTCCCTCCCGATGCCTCTTGGAGCTGCGGGACCTGCTGCTCCTGAACCAAAGAATTGGTTGCTGCGGGCGTCGATACCGTCGAGCAGTTTTCCGCTACCGGGGAAGCCACAGGAGTTGCGCTTGACTTCGCCGATGTTTCTAGCTCCTTCTCCACATCTCCGATGAACATTATTAGGTTTTCCTCGAACGGAAGCCTGCTGCTCGAGGAGCGCGCGCGCGGCCGCGGCGTCCGTTGCGGCGGCGGCGTCCGTTCCACCCTTTTCGTCCTAGTTGTTGCGCGTGCAGCTTCCACTTCTGCCGCCTCGGCATTCTCTACCGCCGAGCTGCGGCCCGTGGCTGGGCCAGCTCGCAGTGTCTTTTTCGGTGTCTTGTCAAGCATGGTGATGAGTAGATGGGGGCGGGGGGACTTAGATGGAATGATCGACCCCTACCCCGCTAGACTTCCTACCATTGTCGAAACTCTCTCCGTTGTGACGCTTGCAGTTAGCCAATGCCGGCAGTGTTGATGAGATGCAATCGCTAACCCGCTCACCTAAATCCGGTCGCCTGATGAGATGCAATCGCTAACGCTCACCTATATCCGGTCGCCTGATGATATGCAATAACTAATCTCCTCAATCCGGACGCCTGATGAGATGTAATCTGCAACGCTCAGCCAGGTAAATCCTCTACCCCGCTCGTTCGAATCCGGTCGCCTGGTGAGATGCAATCCGCAACCCCTTTCCACTTGACCGGGCGCTATGGTTTCCCGGGACACTCCTGATGTGGCACCTACAGTTAGGCAATGCCGCTCTCCCGTCGCCTGATGAGTTGCAATCGCCTACCCGCTCGCCTAAATCCGGTCGCCTGATGAGATGCAATCGCTAACCCGCTCTCCTGAATCCGGACGCCTGATGAGATGCAATCTGCAACGCTCGGCCAGATGAATCCGCTACCCCGCTCGTCCGAATCCGGTCGCCTGGTGGGATGCAATCCGCAGCCCCTTTTCCACTTGCCCGGGCGCTATGGTTTCCCAGGACACTCGTCGCCTGGTGAGATGCAATCGCCTACCCGCTCACCTGAATCCGGTCGCCTGATGATATGCAATCGCTAACGCTCACCTAAATCCGGTCGCCTGATGAGATGCAATCGCTAACCCGCTCTCCTGAATCCGGACGCCTGATGGGATGCAATCTGCAACGCTCGGCCAGATGAATCCGCTACCCCGCTCGTCCAAATCCGATCGCCTGATCGGCTGCAATCCGCAACTCCTTTTCCACTTGACCGGGCGCTATGGTTTCCCGGGACACTCCTGATGTGGCGCCTACAATTAGGCAATGCCGCTCTCCGGTCGCCTGATGAGATGCAATCGCGAGCCCGCTCACCTAAATCCGGTCGCCTGATGTGATGCAATCGCTAACCCGCTCTCCTGGATCCTGACGCCTGATGAGATGCAATCTGCAACGCTCGGCCGCTTGACTCCCGTCCCGCGGGGTTTCCGCCACTCAACGCTAGGGGCGCTTTTCGGTGGCTGACTCTTAGCGGAGACACCTTCCTGAAACGGTCCAACCGGTTCGCCCGATTCACTCACACACACACATTCGCAGTCGACCGTTGGCTCTTGGCCAGCTGATTTCCTGGCCTGCCTCACGCTTTGCACGGCCCTGGTCACTCGCTCTCTCCCCTTATTCTCTTGTTGCTGAACACTATGGTCTCTCTCCCCTCTTCCCTCCTTCTTCACCCGACAACTATCATTCAAGTGTTGCACACACGCACGCACAATCTACTTTTGGAAGTCTAGACACACTCCTTTCTCTCTCCCCTCTTCCCTCCTTCTTCACCCGACAACTATCATTCAAGTGTTGTACACACGCACTTGTGGGTTCACATAAACGTTCTACTTTTGGCTCAGGGCCAAACCAACCTTTTCGTTCTCTTGTCGCCGAACACTCCTTTCTCTCTCCCCTCTTCCCTCCTTCTTCACCCGACAACTATCATTCAAGCGTTGTACACACGCACGCACAATCTACTTTTGGAAGTCTAGACACGGAAAAGTGTTGCACACACGCACGTGCCCGCTCGCACGCACATTCTACTTCTAGCACACGGCTGAACCAAACCAACCTTTTCGTTCTCTTGTCGCCTCACACTCCTTTCTCTCTCCCCTCTTCCCTCCTTCTTCACCCGACAACTATCATTTAAGTGTTGTACACACGCACGTACAATCTACTTTTGGAAGTCTAGACACTTTTCGTTCTCTTGTCGCCGAACACTCCTTTCTCTCCCCTCTTCCCTCCTTCTTCACCCGACAACTATCATTCAAGTGTTGTACACACGCACTTGTGGGTTCACATAAGCGTTCTACTTTTGGCTCAGGGCCAAACCAACCTTTTCGTTCTCTTGTCGCCTCACACTCCTTTCTCTCTCCCCTCTTCCCTCCTTCTTCACCCGACAACTATCATTCAAGCGTTGTACACACGCACGCACAGTCTACTTTTGGAAGTCTAGACACATTCCTTTCTCTCTCCCCTCTTCCTTCCTTCTTCACCCGACAACTATCATTCAGGCGTTGTACACACGCACGCACAATCTACTTTTGGAAGTCTAGACACGAAAAAGTGTTGCACACACGCACGTGCCCGCTCGCATGCACATTCTACTTTTAGCACACGGCCGAACCAAACCAAACTTTCCGTTCTCTTGTCGCCTCACACTCCTTTCTCTCTCCCCTCTTCCCTCCTTCTTCACCCGACAACTATCATTTAAGTGTTGTACACACGCACGTACAATCTACTTTTGGAAGTCTAGACACTTTTCGTTCTCTTGTCGCCGAACACTCCTTTCTCTCCCCTCTTCCCTCCTTCTTCACCCGACAACTATCATTCAAGTGTTGTACACACGCACTTGTGGGTTCACATAAACGTTCTACTTTTGGCTCAGGGCCAAACCAACCTTTTCGTTCTCTTGTCGCCTCACACTCCTTTCTCTCTCCCCTCTTCCCTCCTTCTTCACCCGACAACTATCATTCAAGCGTTGTACACACGCACGCACAGTCTACTTTTGGAAGTCTAGACACGAAAAAGTGTTGCACACACGCACGCGCCCGCTCACATGCACATTCTACTTATAGCACACGGCACAACCGAACCAAACCAAGCTTTCCGTTCTCTTGTCGCCGAACACTCCTTTCTCTCTCCTCTCTTCCCTCCTTCTTCGCCCGACAACTATCATTCAAGCGTTGCACACACGCACGCACAATCTACTTTTGGAAGTCTAGACACGAAAAAGTGTTGCACACACGCACGTGCCCGCTCGCACGCACATTCCACTTTTAGCACACGGCTCAGCCGAACCAAACCATACTTTCCGTTCTCTCTCTCTCTGAACGTTTCGCGTTTTTCTCCCTCTCTTCGGGCCGAAGCCGCGGAGCGAACTCGCTCACTCTCACTTTTCAGGCGTTGAAGTTGCCACTCTTCATTGCCTTACTCTCTTTTCTCTCTCTGCCGTTTTACGCTCTGGAACTTCTCTCTCTCGAAAATTACTCAATTACTCACAATAACTCTCCGTTAGCGGAGCTCGACCTGAACACGTCCGTTCACCACGAGCGCTCGATTGCAACTGCAAGCTCCATTTCATTGTGGTGCCCTTCCGTCAATTCCTTTAAGTTTCAACTTTGCAACCATACTTCCCCCGGAACCTGACTTTGGTTTCCCGGAAGCTACTGAGAGCACCTGGTTGTAGCGTCTCCCAATTGCTAGTTGGCATCGTTTACGGTTAGAACTAGGGCGGTATCTAATCGCCTTCGATCCTCTAACTTTCGTTCTTGATTAAAGAAAGCATCCTTGACAAATGCCTTCGCTTTAGTTAGTCTTACGACGGTCTACGAATTTCACCTCTCGCGCCGTAATACTAGTGTCCCCAACTACTTCTGTTAATCATTACCTCCGGTCTGAGTACAAACCAATGAAAGATTAGACCAAGGTCGTATTCCATTATTCCATGCAAGATTATTCTAGGGCGTTTGGGCACCCTGCTTTAAGCACTCTAATTTGTTCAAGGTAAACGTGAGCGGTCGAGCTCTATGTTACACTTGCACCCGTTGAAGGGCACACCATGACACAGACTTGGTGCCCTACCACACCATTGAGTCGCAACCAGATTCCGACTTGGCCCACCGACCACGGGTTGACCGGGTCGGCGGAGCCGGACTGTGTTGGACAAGTATCAACTTCGAACGTTTTAACCGCAACAATTTTAATATACGCTAGTGGAGCTGGAATTACCGCGGCTGCTGGCACCAGACTTGCCCTCCACTTGATCCTCGTAGAAGGATTTATGCTCTACTCATTCCAATTATGAAACATCATTAAAGAGTTTCATATTGTTATTTCTCGTCACTACCTCCCCGTCCCGGGATTGGGTAATTTACGCGCCTGCTGCCTTCCTTGGATGTGGTAGCCATTTCTCAGGCTCCCTCTCCGGAATCGAACCCTGATTCCCCGTTACCCGTTGCAACCATGGTAGTCCTCTATACTACCATCCATAGTTGATAGGGCAGATATTTGCGAGATCTGTCGTCGGTGCGAGACCATACGATCAGCATCATTATCCAGACTTCAACTCAATGACACGGAGAACCCGCGATTGGTTTGACTAATAAGTGCACCAGTTCCCGCGAGGGTCCTGGCATGTTGCATGTATTAGCTCTAGATTTTCCACAGTTATCCAAGTAACTAGGTTGATGATCTCGTAAATTATAGCTGTTATACTGAGCCTTATGCGGTTTCACATTAAATCTGTTTGTACTTAGACATGCATGGCTTAACCTTTGAGACGAGCGTATATTACTGGTAGGATCAACCAGAATTCCGACTTTGCGTTCGAATGTTCATTGTCCCATTGCACCCGGAGGAGCAAACACCACGTTCTATATGTTGTCAAGTCCGGTAGCACACGGGAGGCGAGCCCCCGTGCGAACCTCATTGCCCTCGTATCACACACACACCCGATGCACCGGACAGGCACTTGAGCGGCATTCGACTCCGCTAAGCGCTCGTGCGCCCGATTGTGCATGCGCTGACGGGGCCTTCATACCCCTACCACAGCGACCTTATGCCAAACTTCCATGAATACTTAGGTGAGCTGACAAGGGCCTTCATTTCCCTACCATCAACTAAAGGACACGCTAGGCGCGTCCGATCATTGCAACTGCGGGGCTTTCATACCCCAATCACCACAGTACGCAATTCACCAGAGTTTAATCACAACCCCCCCGGACATGGCACACTATTAACTTGCAACAAAACTTAGTGTGTGCCGGGCACATCGGTTCCACAAAATCATTCCCGATGTACCCCAATTGGGGTTGTGAACGCATCCATGGTCCTCTGACACACCCAACCAAGCGTGGATACTACATACCTCAAACACCCAGTACACTAACAGACAAATCAACATATGGTTGCTTTCCCCCAGACATTTGCCAATCACTTGGCACCCGGACGGGAACTCGCTCCTGATTGCGCCATTGCCACCCATTTGCCAAGAGCGAGTTCTGTATGTAGATTTCATTTGGAAAGACAACCGTGTACTGGATATTCTATCCGACGATTACAGATGACGAGTACGAGACTCGACTACACTCACGGATAATACATTTTGGGTCGAGATTGCTTTCGGGGTTTTCGATTGGTCTTGCGCTTGTAAACGTATAACTTTGACTTGTGGTAACCTCGGTATGTTAGTCGATCACGTGGTTGTGAACTGGGTAGGGGTGAGCAATCTGTTCACTTGCACTCTGGGTAGGAATATGGTGAGCGCTATAGGTTAAAGATCATGGTATGGTTCCATCGTGATGACTTTCGCTAGATAGTAGTATGTTTGGATAGTTATAACGTTTTTGGCCATTTGTTCATAGTGTTCGGTTCATTCAGGAATTCGATTGGTCTTTGCTTCACACACGTGGTCGATCACTTGGATGTGAACTAGGGTGAGATTAAGGTGTTCACTAGTGCTCTTCGGTTTTGGATCAGTAATGAGCACTTGATTGGTTTCGCATAATATGTATCCATAGTGATGACTCTTTCCAGCTTAAGATTTCGTTACCGGTTTCGAATCCTCCCCACGTTCGCTTTTACTTGGTTAGGTTTTCGAGTGTAGATTTGAAAGCAATCTCATGTATGTATCCCATCTGATATAAGCCACTGACAGTTCATGTCACCTCGTTCAACTCTCGCTGGGTCACAGAAGTATGTTACTGCGCCCATTATCCCTACTCGGATAGGTTCGGTTCGTTCGTTTTATACTACGGTGAGTAAACTCAATTTGTGCATCGCATAGCCATGGAAAGCAAGCTTTCGCGGGCCTCTTCGACTGTTTTGATACGAGCTGTGCCCGTGATGCTTGTCATCCCAGGATACTAGACCCCTTTGGACGACCGCATGACCATCAGAAAGTAAATTCCACGTTCGATTTGGGGTGTGAACCCCGAACATAAAGTCTTTGTGTAGAACCACGAGGGCTCTATAGTACCGATTCTCTCGGTACGCTTGGTCCGTGTTCCTTTATGTTCGTACTCTTGTGAATAAGATTCACGTTCGTTTTGGGATATTTGCTACTGTCACCGTTTGAGTACTATGGGGCTTGAACCCCTAACATAAAGTCTTTGTGTAGAACCACGAGGGTTCTATAGTACCGATTCTCTCGGTACCCTTGGTCCGTGTTCCTTTATGTTCGTACTCTTGTGTGTATAATATTCATGTTCGGTTTGGGATATTTGCTACTTTCACCAGGGTCCCGTTCTTCATACAAGTCTGCCTTGCTAATGTGGTAACTTTATAGTGTAGTTCTGACATCCCAATTTTGGGACTTAGCCGATTTTTCATGTATTTCCATATGACCCGTAGGGTCCCTTTCTTCATACAAGCTTGCCTAGGGCGATCGGTCAAAACTTGTCTTACTATTCGATTGGTCTTCGCACTTTCACCCTAGGCAGTTCGCCTAGGTCTGTCTTCTTGAGGAGGCCAAAACCCGAAATAAGGAGGTCTGGCCGACCCTGAAACCTCCCCTGTCTTAACTACACTAACCCGATTTTTCAGGGTCCTCAGCGCCATACAACTTTGCCTAGGTCACTTATACTCTTGACTTAGGCCATCTGACTTGGTCCGTGTTTCTTCCTAGGGTTCACCTAGGTACTTTGCCTTGCTTGATGTGGTAACTTTTTAGTGTAGTTCTGACATCCCAATTTTGGGACTTAGCCGATTTTTCATGAATTTCCATATGACCCTAAGGGTCCCTTTCTTCATACAAGCTTGCCTAGGGCGATCGGTCAAAACTTGTCTTACTATTCGATTGGTCTTCGCAGTTTCACCCTAGGCAATTCGCCTAGGTCTGTCTTCTTGAGGAGGCCAAAACCCGAAATAAGGAGGTCCAGCCGACCCTGAAACCTCCCCTGTCTGAACTACACTAACCCGATTTTTCAGGGTCCTCAGCGCCATACAACTTTGCCTAGGTCACTTGTACTCTTGACTTAGGCCATCTGACTTGGTCCGTGTTTCTTCCTAGGGTTCACCTAGGTACTTTGCCTTGCTTGATGTGGTAACTTTTTAGTGTAGTTCAGACATCCCAATTTTGGGACTTAGCCGATTTTTCATGTATTTCCATATGACCCATAGGGTCCCTTTCTTCATACAAGCTTGCCTAGGGCGATCGGTCAAAACTTGTCTTACTATTCGATTGGTCTTCGCACTTTCACCCTAGGCACTTTGCCTAGGTCTGTCTTCTTGAGGAGGCCAAAACCCGAAATAAGGAGGTTCAGCCGACCCAGAAACCTCCCCTGTCTGAACTACACTAACCCGATTTTTCAGGGTCCTCAGCGCCATACAACTTTGCCTAGGTCACTTGTACTCTTGACTTAGGCCATCTGACTTGGTCCGTGTTTCTTCCTAGGGTTCACCTAGGTACTTTGCCTTGCTTGATGTGGTAACTTTTTAGTGTAGTTCAGACATCCCAATTTTGGGACTTAGCCGATTTTTCATGTTTTTCCATATGACCCATAGGGTCCCTTTCTTCATACAAGCTTGCCTAGGGCGATCGGTCAAAACTTGTCTTACTATTCGATTGGTCTTCGCACTTTCACCCTAGGCAGTTTGCCTAGGTCTGTCTTCTTGAGGAGGCCAAAACCCGAAATAAGGAGGTTCAGCCGACCCAGAAACCTCCCCTGTCTGAACTACACTAACTCGATTTTTCAGGGTCCTCAGCGCCATACAACTTTGCCTAGGTCACTTGTACTCTTGACTTAGGCCATCTGACTTGGTCCGTGTTTCTTCCTAGGGTTCACCTAGGTACTTTGCCTTGCTTGCTGTGGTAACTTTTTAGTGTAGTTCAGACATCCCAATTTTGGGACTTAGCCGATTTTTCATGTATTTCCATATGACCCATAGGGTCCCTTTCTTCATACAAGCTTGCCTAGGGCGATCGGTCAAAACTTGTCTTACTATTCGATTGGTCTTCGCACTTTCACCCTAGGCAGTTTGCCTAGGTGTAGCTTCTTGAGGAGGTCAAAACCCAAAATAAGGAGGTTCAGCCGACCCAAAAACCTCCCCTGTCTAAACTACACTAACCAGATTTTTCAGGGTCCTCACCGTCATACAACTTTGCCTAGGTCACTTGCACTCTTGACTTAGGCCATCTGACTTGGTCCGTGTTTCTTGCTAGGGTTCACCTAGGTAGTTTGCCTTGCTTGATGTGGTAACTTTTTAGTGTAGTTCTGACATCCCAATTTTGGGACTTAGCCGATTTTTCATGTATTTCCATATGACCCTTAGGGTCCCTTTCTTCATACAAGCTTGCCTAGGGCGATCGGTCAAAACTTGTCTTACTATTCGATTGGTCTTCGCACTTTCACCCTAGGCAGTTTGCCTAGGTGTAGCTTCTTGATGAGGCCAAAACCCAAAATAAGGGGGTTCGGCCGACCCAATATCCTACCCTGTCTAAACTACACTAACCAGATTTTTCAGGGTCCTCAGCGCCATACAACTTTGCCTAGGTCACTTGTTCTATTGACTTAGGCCATCTGACTTGGTCCGTGTTTCTTCCTAGGGTTCACCTAGGTACTTTGCCTTGCTTGGTGTGGTAACTTTTTAGTGTAGTTCTGACATCCTCATTTTGGGACTTAGCCGATTTTTCGTAAAATACCATATGACCCATATGGGTCCTTTCCTTCATATAAGTTTGCCTTGCTTGGTATGGTAACATTTGAGTGTAGTTCTGACATCATCATTTTGGGACTTAGCCGATTTTTCGATCCATACCATATGACCCATCAGGGTCCTTGCCTTCATATAAGTTTGCCTTGCTTGGTGTGGTAACATTTTAGTGTAGTTCTGACATCACCATTTTGGGACTTAGCCGATTTTTCGTAAAATACCATATGACCCATCAGGGTCCTTGCCTTCATATAAGTTTGCCTTGCTTGGTGTGGTAACATTTTAGTGTAGTTCTGACATCACCATTTTAGGACTTAGCCGATTTTTCGTAAAATACCATATGACCCATATGGGTCCTTTGCTTCATATAAGTTTGCCTTGCTTGGTGTGGTAACTTTTTAGTGTAGTTCTGACATCCCCATTTTGGGACTTAGCCGATTTTTCGATCCATACCATATGACCCATCAGGGTCCTTGCCTTCATATAAGTTTGCCTTGCTTGGTGTGGTAACATTTTAGTGTAGTTCTGACATCACCATTTTGGGACTTAGCCGATTTTTCGTAAAATACCATATGACCCATCAGGGTCCTTGCCTTCATATAAGTTTGCCTTGCTTGGTGTGGTAACATTTTAGTGTAGTTCTGACATCACCATTTTGGGACTTAGCCGATTTTTCGTAAAATACCATATGACCCATCAGGGTCCTTTGCTTCATATAAGTTTGCCTTGCTTGGTGTGGTAACACATGAGTGTAGTTCTGACATCCCCATTTTGGGACTTAGCCGATTTTTCGACCAATACCATATGACCCATCAGGGTCCTTTGCTTCATATAAGTTTGCCTTGCTTGGTGTGGTAACATTTGAGTGTAGTTCTGACATCCCCATTTTGGGACTTAGCCGATTTTTCGATCCATCCTATATGACCCATCAGGGTCCTTTTTCTTCATATAAGTTTCCCAAGACTTAGTGCTTTTTACCTTTGGACACCAATATCACCCTTACGGGTTTCTTTGATCTTCTCACTTTGTATTGACCAAATGTAGGTCTTGCCATGCCAAACATATAATTGTTCTACACCAAGTCTCTATCTCGTACCGCCAGCTCGGTACATTCGATCAACCTGCCCTTAAGGCACCCGGGACTTAGCCATTTTTTCACATTTTTCATGATTTTGAGGCAACTTTTCTCGACTTTGTCACCTTATATCACCAAGATCCTTTCCCTTTAGCGCTTCACTCTGTTCGTATGATATTTAGCGCTGACTATCACCTTTCTATCGCTGACCTCAACTTCTTATTCGGTGCCATAGAGCCAGAGATATTTGGTGTATGCTGTTATAAGGGAAGTTTGTCACTTTTTCAAAGGCCCACTTTGGGACGCCCATATCTCACCTTCACGTATCTTCGATCTTCTTGTCGTCTATGGACGAAACTTAGGTCTTGTATTGGCCAACTTATAAATGTTCTACGGCCAAGCCGTATCTCTTACCGCCAGCCCGGTATTCATGGACTTAGTCGGATTTTCGCCTCTCGTGGTAACAATTTCTGACTTTGACTCACAATAACACCCGAACGGTCACATGCTAGCGCTTTGCTTGGTAGGAATTATAGTTAGCGCTACCTTTTCTCTTTCCATCGATACCTTGTTCGTTCCATTCCATGCCATACAGCCGAAGTTATGATGTTTCCCGTTTTCCATATCATGTGGAGCTTATGCTCTGGGAAAACCATCTAACACCTGTACCACCCTTTTGGGTACCACCGATCTCGTCACTATGTTCGGGCCAAATATAGGTTATAACATGCCCAACATATAATTGTTCTACACCAAGTCTCTATCTCTTACCGCCTGCTCGGTATTTTACTCGTAAGTCCAAATTTCACAACTTGTACTTTTTGGCCCAATGTACTCGAGTTTCAATTTTGGTAACATTTTTCGACTTTGTCGCTTAATAACTTCCAAATCATGCTAGTTAGCGCTTTGCTTTCTTCTAGTCGTATCTAGCGCTGGGTGTTACCTTTCCAAAACATATCCTAGCTTAACAATCCATGCCATACAGCCGGAGCTATACGGTGCACAAGTCAAATCCATTTTAGCCATGTTTCATTTTTGCCAATTTTTGACCACTCGTATCACCCTTCCAGAGTGGTCCGATCTTCTCGCTGTCTATGGACGACTTTTAGGTCTCGTAGAGGCCAACTTATAAGTATTCTACGTCAACCCGCTATCTCTTACCGCCTGCTCGGTATTCTTGGTCTTGTGTGATTTTTGGCCATTTTGGTATTATTTTTCGACTTTGTCGCTTAATAACTCAGTTTTACTCAACACTTAGCGCTTCGGTTGTTTGGGATTATAGTTAGCGCTCGGTTCGACCTTTCCAACACTGATCTTAGCTTGTCGATCCGTTCCATACAGCCTGAGTTATTCGCGATACCGTGTTTAAACCCATTTCTCAAGTCTCGTTTTGGTCCAACTTTGAACCAGCCATATCACCCTGATGGGTACCTCCGATCTTCTCGCTCTATATTGGCCAAAGTTAGGTCTTGTGGTAACGTACTTATGATTGTTCTACGCCGTGTTCGTAGCTCTTATCGTTCGCCCGCTATTTTCGATCATAAGGTGAATTTTCGCCTCTAAACCACCATTTTTCACCTTTGCCCTCTAATATGACCGACTTGCTCAACACCTAGCGCTTCGCTTGGTAGGACACATAGCTAGCGCTCGTCAAGACCTTTCCAACGCATATCCAAGCTTTCCGATCCGAGCCATACAGCCTGAGCTATAGGCGATACCGTTTTTCCCATTTTCTTGGTCACATGCACTTTAGGGTACCCCTTTTTGCCTTTGACCCTTAATACCTCCTCCGGGTCACTAGAAGGCGCTTAGCTTGGTAGGAAACATAGCTAGAGCAGGCCTTCACCTTTCCAAAACTGCCAAAAGTGTACCGATCCGACATCTAGAACCAAAGTTATGGTCATTCCCATCATGCTCTACTTTCATGGTCAACCTCCACCAAGCACACCTAGGTTGGACCAACTTTCACCAACTCATCTCGAACCCCAAATTTGCTTCGACCTACTAGGTTTCCCTAGTAAAGTGGTCAAAACATCCATTACAACACGACTGGTCTTTCTGGTGGTCGACCTAGGCGACTTTGTTCGACGACCACCACCCCATGGAACTAAAAGACGTCCCTTGATACGGACCACCGATACATTTTCGGGCCTGTCTAAACTACACTCATCGAAATTTTTTTGGGTCCCCACCGTCATACAAGTTTGCCTAGGTCAAGTTTTTCTTCCGGATCGGCCGCGGACCTCACTTTTCATTATCTAGGGAGGCCATAGGGCCCCAAAAGGGGTTTTTTAAAATTTTCGACACTTTCGACTTTGGTCGGATTTTTTCCGATTTTGGTCCGACCTAGGGACTTGGTGGTCCAAGGAGCCTCGGGACCAAACTTTTTTCTCAGGGGTCCCTACCTCCATACAACTTTGCCTAGGTCAATTTTTTGTTCCAAATCGACCGCGGATTTCACTTTTCAATATCTGGGGCTCGTGTAGAGTCCGAATATGAGGTTTTCTCATTTTTCGACATTTTCGACTTTTTTCGACTTTTTTCGGGTTTTTCGACCTAGGGGTCCGCCGAACAAATTTTGGGTCAAAAATTTTTATTGAACTAGTCGAAAGTACGCAAAAAGATAAGACTTTTTGCCGAAGACACCATGCCCCGGAACCGCCTCCTTCCCCTTCAAAATAGGGGACAAACGTGATTTTTGAAACTTTTCCTTAGGGAGCCCAAGACTTAGAAAATTTTCAAATTCTCGATTTTTCGACTGCGAGCTAGCGCTTTGCGGTCTTCGGCAATGTTGTAGATCTCGACGAGATAAGACTTTTTGGTCAAGGGACATTTTGCCCTCCGACCCCTCCTTCCCCCCGCAAATCGCCCCCCAAAGTGCAATTTTTGCATTTTCACCTCTTTGCACGCACTGTTCGGCCCAAATGGCCACTTTCTATGGGTCTGAGCGCTTTGCGGTCTTCGGCAAACTTTTAGAGCGTACCAAGCCCTAATTATAATTCTTCTACACCACCTTCGTACCTCTTCATCCCTGGCCGCTATTCGCGTACCAAGGTAATTTTTGTTCATTTTGTCAACATTTTTCATCTTTGACTGCTTATATCGGCCTTGCAATGAACCGATAGCGCTTCGCTGTGTTCTAACGTAAGTTAGTACTGCTCAATACCTTTCCAAATCATGTCTTAGATTGTCATTTGCTTGCATACAGCCGGAGCTATGAGCGATACCGTAAAAAGTACCGAAACTTGGAAAAATCCTTTGATCGCCCATATCCCCCCTTTGGGGGCCAGATATCGAAAAAAGTTCTGATTCAAAAAGTTGCGCATTAACGTGTTCTAGTTATGCCTAGAACATTTCACTTCGCTAGCTGGCCTGCAACTTAGCCGTAATTGGGATTTTAGGGTGTTCTTGGAGGGCCCATTTCCTGCGACTTGGTATCTTTTGGGCCCAATGTTTCTCTAATATCTCCACGAGTTTTCCAGATAGCCTTTTCAAACTTTCAGGGTGCCTAGAACACCTCAAGACCTTTCCAACGCTATGCCGTTTGCCTCGCTCGGACATCTACAGCCAAAGTTATTCGAGGTACACGGTACCTTACCCTGTTTTCTCAGTACTTGGTCGAAAATTTCGATCAGCCATATGACCGACTTGGACAACCCTGAGCGGGTTGGCCCCATATAACTAAACTTTCGTCTCGTGGAGGCAAACTTATAAATATTCCACGTCAACTCGCTATCTCGTACCGCCTTGACGGTATACTTGGTCCAAGGGCCATTTCCAGCGACTTGGTCGCAATTTCGCTCTAAGTTTCGCTAATACCTTCGTCCGTGGACATGGTGATTTTTTGTTCGTATTTTTCCTTGATAGTCCCACTCAAGACTATTCCATACCAGAGCCAAGCGTCCCGCTAAGTGCCATACAGCCTGAGCAGTAATTCATGAAAGGTACCTCTACCAGTTTTTGCCATACTTGGGTACAAACTTTGGATCGCCCATATCTCCACTTTGGAGGCCAGCCAGCACCTTGGCCCCAAATACTTTTTTGTTGGTCATACTATGCCCAAAATATAAATGTTCTACGTCAACTTGCTATCTCTTCTCCAACTTGCCGTTATTCTTGGTCCAAGTCCCATTTAATTCGTTTTTGGACCCATTTTGCTATATGTTTCACTAATAGTTTCGGCCATGGACAAGCTGATTTTCTACTTGTATTTTTCCTTGATAGTCCCACTCAAGACCATTCCAAAACACACCGGAACTTGTCGCTCGGTGGCAAACTGACCGAGTTATAATTCATGAAAGGTACCTCACCTTGGTACACCACGTGGTCGGCCCAAACCATAAACCGACCAAACGACCGACTTGGAGCACCCTGACCGGGTTGGCCCCATATAATGAAAGTTGCGTCTCTACACGCCCAACTTATGAATATTCTACGCCAAGTCGCTATCTCTTACCGGTAAGCCGGTATTCACCTTCCAAGGGGGATTTTGGTCAAGTGCCATTTCCTGCGACTTGGTCCCCGAATTGGACCATCATCACCTAATATCTCCGTGGTCTTTCAACTCAGCCTCATGAAACTTTCAGGGTAGATAGGTCTCCCCAATACCTTTCCAACGATATGCGGTTTGCCTCGCTAGGCCATCTACAGCCGAAGTTATTCATGGTACTTGGTACCTTACCCTGTTTTTTCCATACTTGTTCATACTTGGGTACAAACTTTGAATCGCCCATATCACCACTTTGGAGGCCAGCCAGCGCCTTGGCCCCATACACATTTTTGTTGGTCATACCACGCACTAGTTATAAATGTTCTACGCAAGCTTGCTATCTCTTCTCCAACTTGCGGTTATTTTTGACTCAAGTCCCATTTCCATAGTTTTTGGTACCAATTTGCTCTATGTTTCGCTAATAGCTTCGCCCAAGGACTTTGTGATTTTTTGTTCGCATTTTTCCTAAATAGTCCCACTCAAGACTATTCCAAATCACACCTTAGCTTGTCGCTCAGTGCCATACAGCCAGAGTTTTAATTCATGAAAGGTACATAACCTTGGTACACCACGTGGTCGGTCCAAACCATCAACCAACCATATGACCGACTTCGAGTCGAGCTAGCGGCTAGGCTCAATATAATGAAATGCGTGTCTTGATGCGGGCTACTGACGGTCTGAACAATGTAGCTCGCTAGCTCGTCTCTAAACTTGTGTTTTGGTCGAATATTGGGTGTTCATGTACCACTTCGGGTAACATGGACTTTGGTGCAACTTTACCACTTGTGCACTTAATAACTTCCCGGTCATTCAAGTCTTTGCCTTCATACTTTCAGGGTAGTTAGGTCTCGTCGAGACCTTTCCATACATATGCCAAACTCATCGATCGGACATCTATAGCCCGAGTTATTCGCGGTACACCGTACCTTACCCTGTTTTTTCCTCAATTGGGTACAAACCTTGGAACACCCATATCGCCCCTTTAGAGACTAGCTGGCACGTTGGCCTCATATAATGATAAGTGCACCTCAACTAGGGCTACTGACGGTCAGAACATTTCAACTTGCTAGCTCGGGCCCACACTTGTGTTTTTCTCGAATATATGGTTCAAGTGTGCCACTTTGGGCACTTTTGGACATTTTGTCCCCACACAACTTTCTTGCCTTGGTAGATAGGGTCTTGTGATCTTGGGCAAAAAGATGCACCAAGATAAAGTCTAACTTTCGTTCTTGTACCGCAAAGCGCTATCTCAAACACCCGAGGAGATAGAAAGTGATTATGTTCGGTATATCGGTCTTCCATGGCCTACTATGGTAAACCCCTGCAGGTATGCAACCGAAGGTGCTTGGTACATGTATTTGGTGCAATATCGGTGCAAAGTAGGTGTTTCCTTGATCGGGCTATAACTTTCTTGGTTGATGTTGGATTGCTTTGCGGTCTTCGGGGGATAGTTAGGGAACATGTTGGCCAACATTTCCTTATTCCTCAGCCTGGCCGTACCTCTTACCGTCTAGGCGGTATACATGCTCTAAGTTGGAACTTGTGTTCCTTTGGGTAACTTCTCTGACTTTGACGCTTAATAACTTTCGTTCATATGCTGTCTAAGCTCTGCAACTCTCAGGAAAGCTAGTACTACTCATTTCCTTTCCATATCAGTCTTTGGCTTGTCGATCCGATGTCTACAGCCTTACTTATTCACGTTCCCTGTGAAGGTAGGTTTTTGCCCATTTTCCAGTTCATGTGGTAACATTCCCAGACTTTGCCGGCTTTCTCTTGATGTGGTAACTTGCTTGCTCATGTGGTAACTTGGAAGTGTATTTCTGACAGACCCAATCTGGGACTTAGCCGATTTTTCTCTGCATATTATATGGATCCATCACTAGGCCATCTTGCTTGCTCATGTGGTAACTTGGAAGTGTATTTCTGACAGACCCAATCTGGGACTTAGCCGATTTTTCTCTTCATATCATATGGATCCATCACTAGGCCATCTTGCTTGCTTGTGTGGTAACTTGATAGTGTATGTCTGACAGACCCAATCTGGGACTTAGCCGATTTTTCTCTTCATATCATATGGATCCATCACTAGGCCATCTTGCTTGCTTGTGTGGTAACTTGGAAGTGTATTTCTGACAGACCCAATCTGGGACTTAGCCGATTTTTCTCTTCATATTATATGGATCCTGGACTTAGCCGATTTTTCTCTTCATATCATATGGATCCATCACTAGGCCATCTTGCTTGCTTGTGTGGTAACTTGGAAGTGTATTTCTGACAGACCCAATCTGGGACTTAGCCGATTTTTCTCTTCATATCATATGGATCCATCACTAGGCCATCTTGCTTGCTTGTGTGGTAACTTGGAAGTGTATTTCTGACAGACCCAATCTGGGACTTAGCCGATTTTTCTCTTCATATTATATGGATCCTGGACTTAGCCGATTTTTCTCTTCATATCATATGGATCCATCACTAGGCCATCTTGCTTGCTTGTGTGGTAACTTGGAAGTGTATTTCTGACAGACCCAATCTGGGACTTAGCCGATTTTTCTCTTCATATCATATGGATCCATCACTAGGCCATCTTGCTTGCTTGTGTGGTAACTTGGAAGTGTATTTCTGACAGACCCAATCTGGGACTTAGCCGATTTTTCTCTTCATATTATATGGATCCTGGACTTAGCCGATTTTTCTCTTCATATCATATGGATCCATCATTAGGCCATCTTGCTTGCTTGTGTGGTAACTTGATAGTGTATTTCCGACAGACCCAATCTCGGACTTAGCCGATTTTTCTCTTCATATTATATGGTTCCATCACTAGGCCATCTTGCTTGCTTGTGTGGTATCTTGAAAGTGTATGTCTGACAGACCCAATCTCGGACTTAGCCGATTTTTCTCTTCATATAATATGGATCCTGGACTTAGCCTGTTATTAGGTTATTATATATGGATCCTGGACTTAGCCGATTATTAGGTTATTATATATGGATCCTGGACTTAGCCGATTTTTCTCTTCATATAATATGGATCCGGGACTTAGCCGATTATTAGGTTATTATATATGGATCCTGGACTTAGCCGATATTTCTCTTCATATAATATGGATCCGGGACTTAGCCAATTTTTCTCTTCATATAATATGGATCCGGGACTTAGCCGATTTTTCTCTTCATATAATATGGATCCGGGACTTAGCCAATTTTTCTCTTCATGTGGTAACGTATGCCAATCGCTCACAAGTCATGGGATAAGGGTACTTGTGTTCTTCCATCTTCTAAGTCCCGCACGGGGACATCGTGATCGCCCCAAGTCCGGAATAGCGCCAAGTCAAGCCCCACGGTGGCCGTGCAGGACCTGTTAGCGGCGGCCCCACTGACAGCACTAATCCGGACTTAGAAATTATATCTTTCTAATCGAACACCACACACGCAACACCACCATACCACCATCTCCTTGCAAGTACCTAAGTACCCGCAACTCCATGGTGAAGGCAATGTCACTCCATCACCAACCTCTTTGCACTGCAAGCACTTGCGTACCCACAACACTCCGAAGAAGGCAACGGCGCGCGATGCTCGACTCCACACACCACACCACACCACACCACCGATGGCCAGCCAGCCAGCCAGCCCAACTAAGGGCTAACCCACCAACCAACCACCAATGGCCTAGGCCAGCCGGATCCCACCTTCAAGCCCAAGCACAGCCAAGTGCAAGTACCGCCAAGTGTTCACCAACCGCCCAACACACCACACCACCGATGGCCAGCCAGCCAGCCAGCCCAGCTAAGGGCTAACCAACCAACCAACCACCAATGGCCTAGGCCAGCCGGATCCCACCTTCAAGTCCAAGCACAGCCAAGTGCAAGTACCGCCAAGTGTTCACCAACCAACCATCACACCAGGTCAGCCGGCCGGTACCCACCTTCAAGTGCCATTACCCTCGGGTGCAAGCTCAATCAAGTGTTAACCAACCAACCCGGCCAAGGCAGCCAACAGGCCGGCACCCTACAGCACCGACCCGCCATCACCACCTCAACCGTTGACCATGCAAGTGGCCTCGGACAACAGGTGACACCCGAAGTACATCCGAAGAACGTATATCAAGTGTTTGCTCACCAAGTCCTCAACCAACCCCAAGTACCCGGAGGTACCCAGAGTGTTGGATCCGCCAACCCGTCCCGGCACTCTAAGTCCTTGCGAACCCAAAGTGTTTGCCCGGTAGGGCCATTGTATCACAACGCTTGCTACCATGCAAGTGGCCTCGAACAAGGTGACAGGGGTATCTTCACCAAGTTCTCAACCAACCCCAAGTACCCGGAGGTACCCAGAGTGTTGGGTCCGCCAACCACTACCAGCACTCTAAGTCCTCGCGAACCCAAAGTATTTGCCCGGTAGGGCCATTAGACCACAACGCTTGCTAACCATGCAAGTGGTCTCGGACAACAGGCGATACCCGAAGTACATCCGAAGAGTGTATATCAAGTGTTTGTGCACCAAGTCCTCAACCAACCCCAAGTACCCGGAGGTACCCAGAGTGTTGGGTCCGCCAACCACTACCAGCACTCTAAGTCCTCGCGAACCCAAAGTGTTTGCCCGGTAGGGCCATTAGACCACAACGCTTGCTAACCATGCAAGTGGTCTCGGACAACAGGCGATACCCGAAGTACATCCGGAGAGTGTATATCAAGTGTTTGTTCACCAAGTCCTCAACCAACCCCAAGTACCCGGAGGTACCCAGAGTGTTGGATCCGCCAACCCGTCCCGGCACTCCAAGTCCTTGCGAACCCAAAGTGTTTGCCCGGTAGGGCCATTGTATCACAACGCTTGCTAACCATGCAAGTGGTCTCGGACAACAGGTGACACCCGAAGTACATCCGGAGAGTGTATATCAAGTGTTTGTTCACCAAGTCCTCAACCAACCCCAAG
>NW_026689782.1:225000-247500 GCF_943734765.1 Anopheles ziemanni | reverse complement strand
CCGCCACCCCTACGTGCTGAGCTTCTCCCGTTTCGCTCGCAGCTACTCAGGGAATCCCGGTTGGTTTCTTTTCCTCCCCTTATTAATATGCTTAAATTCAGGGGGTTGTCACACATGAACTGAGGCTTATGTACCTTGCGGTTGTTATCGTCACATCTGGCTTGCGACTACTTTGTTTCAATGTCCAATATGTACCGTTGGACTCGGTTAACGGGCTGTTAGCCCGCGTGTGGTTTAACTCACTGATACCTTCCTTTGCCCATACGCTAGTTTGTTTGTGTTCCTTTGGTCAACTTCCATACTTGAATCATTTGTGCTACCGCTGCTGCTTCGACGCTACTTTGACATCTTCGCTTCTATTTAAATAAATAAATAAGCTGAAGCTAGACATCAGTAAACACCACCACAGACACCACAAGCACGCCTTCTCCTCGTACTTCCGCCTCACGCGGGAACACGGACGCTCTAAATACTTCGAATTCCAATGCCAGTATATTGTAAACCACGGGTTCTTTAATGCTAGCGGGTCGTCGCGACCCTAGTTAACATCATGGTGCACGTCTCGTGACGGGTGTCACGGCGTAGTTAAATGTATGCGATACATTTCTCAAATATAAGCGCTCAGTCATCTGTACATCATGGTAGGTTCCCACGACGTGCAATATGCGTTCAACTTATCAATGTTCATGTGTCCTGCAGTTCACATTATGACGCGCAGTTAGCTGCGGTCTTCATCGATCCATGAGCCGAGTGATCCACTGCCGAGGGTGACTAACTTGCGTAAGCCGCCGCTGTGCGCGTATACCCGTTCCCCGTAGGGAGGAGCAAGCCGCCGCTTAGAGACGAAGCATAAAGTGTCCTCATTCCACATAGGGCAAGCTGGATGAATCCATTTTACCCAGGACGGCCGAAGCGGCGTGGACCAGGGGAGAACTGAACCTTATACTTCACACCACAGTAAGTCTACGTGTCCTCTTCCACATAGGGCAAGCTAGAACTAACTATCTTACCCAGGACTGCCGAAGCAGCGTGGACCAGGGGAGGAACACACTTTTCATGGAAACGTAAGGCATCCATGACTGCCATAACGTAAGCCGCCGCTGTGCGCGTATACCCGTTCCCCGTAGGGAGGAGCAAGCCGCCGCTTAGAGACGAAGCATAAAGTGTCCTCATTCCACATAGGGCAAGCTGGATGAATCCATTTTACCCAGGACGGCCGAAGCGGCGTGGACCAGGGGAGAACTGAACTTTATACTTCACACCACAGTAAGTCTACGTGTCCTCTTCCACATAGGGCAAGCTAGAACTAACTATCTTACCCAGGACTGCCGAAGCAGCGTGGACCAGGGGAGGAACACACTTTTCATAGAAACGTAAGGCATCCATGACTGCCATAGTGCGTAAGCCGCCGCTGTGCGCGTAAACCCGTTCCCCGTAGGGAGGAGTCAAGCCGCCGCTTAGAGACGAAGTATGAAGTGTCCTCTTCCACATAGGGCAAGCTAGAATGAACTATCTTACCCAGGACCGCCGAAGCAGCGTGGACCAGGGGAGAACTGAACTTTATACTTCACACCACAGTATTGAGTAATGTGCCCTCTTCCACATAGGGCAAGCTGGAATGTTCCATTTTACCCAGGACGGCCGAAGCGGCGTGGACCAGTGGAGGACTACACAATCATGAGGTTTGATATCGACTTGTGTGTTTCAATAGGGTACCGATGGTATGGTTTGAACCGATTTGATTTAGCCATTCTGAAGTCATCACTTGGTTGAAGCGCTGAACTAGGGAGGCATCGTTTACATATATATTGGTTTTCGCATGCTCTACTAGGTTAATGTCATGAGGTTGGCTATCGAGCATGCCCAAGTGATGACTTGATTGTGTGCTTGCTTGAATTCTTCACATTTCATACCATCGGTTAGTTGTCGAATCATTCCTCGATCATAACCTTCGTTCTTGGTTCATGTATGCTCTCTTCCACATAGGGCAAGCTAGAATTAACTATCTTACCCAGGACCGCCGAAGCAGCGTGGACCAGGGGAGAACTATACTTTGTCTTGTATGCCCTCTTCCACATAGGGCAAGCTAGAACTAACTATCTTACCCAGGACCGCCGAAGCAGCGTGGACCAGTGGAGGACTATACTTTGTTCATAACACCACAGTATTGAGTAATGTGCCCTCTTCCACATAGGGCAAGCTAGAATGAACTATCTTACCCAGGACCGCCGGAGCAGTGTGGACCAGTGGAGGACGACACAATCATGAGGTTTGATATCGACTTGTGTGTTTCAATAGGGTACCGATGGTATGTTTTGAACCGATTTGATTTAGCCATTCTGAAGTCATCACTTGGTTGAAGCGCTGAACTAGGGAGGGGCATCGTTTACATATATATTGGTTTTCGCATGCTCTACTAGGTTAATGTCATAGGGTTGGCTATCGAGCATGCCCAAGTGATGACTTGATTGTGTGCTTGCTTGAATTCTTCACATTTCATACCATCGGTTAGTTGTCGAATCATTCCTCGATCATAACCTTCGTTCTTGGTTCATGTATGCTCTCTTCCACATAGGGCAAGCTAGAATTAACTATCTTACCCAGGACCGCCGAAGCAGCGTGGACCAGGGGAGAACTATACTTTGTCTTGTATGCCCTCTTCCACATAGGGCAAGCTAGAATGAACTATCTTACCCAGGACCGCCGGAGCAGCGTGGACCAGTGGAGGACTATACTTTGTTCATTACACCACAGTATTAAGTATGGTGTCCTCTTCCACATAGGGCAAGCTAGAATTAACTATCTTACCCAGGACCGCCGAAGCAGTGTGGACCAGGGGAGGACTATACTTTATACTTCACACACTAGCCAAATTGAAGTCATCACTTGGTTGAAGCACTGAACTAGGGCGAGTCTATCGTTTACTTTGCATTGGGATAATACGCTGCATGCTCTTTTAGGTTAATGTCATGTGATTGGCTATAGAGCATGCCCAAGTGATGACTTTGTTTCAAGCTCAACAGGTAGGGTATTGAGTCCTCTTCCACATAGGGCAAGCTAGAATTAACTATCTTACCCAGGACCGCCGGAGCAGCGTGGACCAGGGGAGAACTATACTTTGTCTTGTATGCCCTCTTCCACATAGGGCAAGCTAGAACTAACTATCTTACCCAGGACTGCAAAGCAGCGTGGACCAGTGGAGGACTATACTTTGTTCATTACACCACAGTATTAAGTATGGTGTCCTCTTCCACATAGGGCAAGCTAGAACTAACTATCTTACCCAGGACCGCCGAAGCAGTGTGGACCAGGGGAGGACTATACTTTATACTTCACACACTAGCCATACTGAAGTCATCACTTGGTTGAAGCGCTGAACTACGGCGGGGTAATCGTTTACAGGTTATAATCATATAGCTGCATGCTCATTAGTAGATAATGGAATATTGTATGGCAATATGAGCATGCCCAAGTGATGACTTTGTTTCAAGCTCAACAGGTAGGGTATTGAGTCCTCTTCCACATAGGGCAAGCTAGAATGAACTATCTTACCCAGGACCGCCGGAGCAGCGTGGACCAGTGGAGGACTCTATACTTTATACTTCACACCACAGTATTGAGTACGACTTGCATAAAGCCCCTAATGAGAACCACGAGGGCTCTCTCAATGTAGAACCACGAGGGCTCTAGTACCGATTCTCTCGGTACGGCTTGGTCCGTGTTCCTTTATGCATGTACTCGCAGAAAGTCTCAACCCGGAGGTCTTGACTTTGATTGTCATAGTTGGACTACGACGGGGCATCCGACCATTGCTGATCGAACACCCCTGATTCACCATCTTTCGGGTAGGCGGTACGCGTACCTCCGGACGCGGAAGTCTCAACCCGGAGGTCTTGACTTTGATTGTCATAGTTGGACTACGACGGGGCATCCGACCATTGCTGATCGAACACCCCTGATTCACCATCTTTCGGGTAGGCGGTACGCGTACCTCCGGACGCGGAAGTCTCAACCCGGAGGTCTTGACTTTGATTGTCATAGTTGGACTACGACGGGGTATCCGACTCATCGAATACCCCAGAAGCACACCATCTTTCGGGTAGGCGGTACGCGTACCTCCGGACGCGGAAAGTCTCAACCCGGAGGTCTTGACTTTGGTTGTCATAGTTGGACTATGACGGGGCATCCGACCATTGCTGATCGAACACCCCTGTTACACCATCTTTCGGATAGGCGGTGCGCGACACCACCGACGCGGAAAGTCTCAACCCGGAGGTCTTGACTTTGTATTGTTTGATAGTCCTCTTCCACTATAGGGCAAGCTGGAAATATTCCATTTTACCCAGGACTGCCGAGGCAGCGTGGACCAGGGGAGAACTTCACGGAATCTTCAGGCATCCATGATTGCCATAGTGCGTAAGCCGCCGCTGTGTGCGTCAACTCGTTCCCCGTGAGGAGGAGTCTAGCCGCCGCTAAAAGACGAAGCATTAAGTGTCCTCATTCCACTATAGGGCAAGCTAGAATTAACTATCTTACCCAGGACCGCCGAAGCAGCGTGGACCAGGCGAGGACTACTTTATACTTCACACCACAGTATTGAGTACGACTTGCATAAAGCCCCTAATGAGAACCACGAGGGCTCTCTCAATGTAGAACCACGAGGGCTCTAGTACCGATTCTCTCGGTACGGCTTGGTCCGTGTTCCTTTATGCTTGTACTCGCGGAAAGTCTCAACCCGGAGGTCTTGACTTTGATTGTCATAGTTGGACTACGACGGGGCATCCGACCATTGCTGATCGAACACCCCTGATTCACCATCTTTCGGATAGGAGGTGCGCCCACCTCCGACGCGGAAGTCTCAACCCGGAGGTTCGGACTTAGAGTTTTTCCCATTTAAAAGTTTTTCTCTTAGCCATACTGAAGTCATCACTTGGTGAACGATTGAACTAGGGCGGGTTAATCGTTTATAGGTATCATGTGGTTTGCATGCTCTCTTAGGTTAAGGTCATGTGGTTGGCTATCGAGCATGCCCAAGTGATGACTTTGTTTCACGCTTGCTTGATTTCTTCATGATTCCCTGTTATATAGTGTAATCATTCGAGAACAGGGAATCTTTGGTTTTGCTCAACAGGTATTGGATGTCAACTTGGTATCTAGATCGCATTAAGTCTCAACCCTTAGGTTCGGACTTGTATAGTGACATCTTGTTACGGTCTTGAGTCTCAACCCGCAGGTTCGGACTACTTAGTGTTTGATCGAATATAATATGGCAACTTGTGCCTAAGTCTCAACCCGCAGGTTCGGACTTCTGTTTATTTGGCCAATGTATGTATAAGGCAACTTGTGCCTAAGTCTCAACCCGCAAGTTCGGACTTGTGTATTTGTTCGAAGTCATGTATAAGGCAACGTGTGCCTAAGTCTCAACCCGCAGGTTCGGACTTGTTAGTGTTTCGTCAACTTTCATATGGCAACTTGTGCCTAAGTCTCAACCCGCAGGTTCGGACTTGTGTATTTGTTCGAAGTCATGTATAAGGCAACTTGTGCCTAAGTCTCAACCCGCAGGTTCGGACTTGTGTATTTGTTCGAAGTTTTATATAAGGCAACTTGTGCCTAAGTCTCAACCCGCAGGTTCGGACTTCTATAGTGTTTCGTCAATTATCATATGGCAACTTGTGCCGAAGTCTCAACCCGCAGGTTCGGACTTCTATAGTGTTTCGTCAATTATCATATGGCAACTTGTGCCGAAGTCTCAACCCGCAGGTTCGGACTTCTGGAAGGATCACTTGGCCACTAATGATCCTTCCGCAGGTTCACCTACGGAAACCTTGTTACGACTTTTACTTCCTCTAAATCATCAAGTTCGGTCAACTTCGATAAAGCAGACGCGGTTCACGAGGATCCAGCGAACGATCATCTCCAAAGACCTCACTAAATAATCCATCGGTAGTAGCGACGGGCGGTGTGTACAAAGGGCAGGGACGTATTCAACGCTGGCTGATGACCAGCACTTACTAGAAGTTCCGAGTTCATATGGACCATTGCAATCCATAATCCCTACTAAGTGAGTATTTGAGTGATTTCCCGTTCCTCTCGGAATAGGAGACACGCTGCTACCCACATTGTAGCACGCGTGTAGCCCAGAACATCTAAGGGCATCACGGACCTGTTATCGCTCGATCTCATTTTGCTAAACACAAATTGTCCTGCTAAGCAGCGTACCGTAAGTGCACTTGCGCACACGAACAGCGAAGGTGTCAGGTCATACTCCACCGAAAGGTCCTAACCCGTTCCAATCGGCATCGACGCATTAACGCTGACTGCGTTCTAGTTAGCATATGTGAGTCACGTTCGTTATCGGAATTAACCAGACAAATCAATCCACGAACTAAGAACGGCCATGCACCACTACCCTTAAATTTGAGAAAGAGCTATTAATCTGTCTCACCTCCATAAGTTCGGACCTGGTAAGTTTTCCCGTGTTGAGTCAAATTGAACCGCAAGCTCCATTTCATTTTTTTTTTTGGACGAGGGTTCACATTGGCCTTGGCCCCGAGGGACCATGACCAACATTACTCCCTCCTCTGAGCCTTTAACCTTCCGTCACGCTGTGCACCTACACGGTAGAAGCGATGACGGAAGAGGCATCTGTCCCTAGGATAAAATCACACTTTACGGACACTGTGGCACGCAACTAACTCCTGAAGGGTGAAAGCGCGTGTCGCCAAAGGTCTAACAGGTACTACCCTGACTACCAGGGGCTATTTCCCAAGCCTAAGGAGACGGACTCGGCGCAATGCAACTTAAGCGGCTCAGAAGATCGATCCGACAGCTGACTTACATGACACCACTACCTCCTAAAATCCCGTAAATGGGACTTGCACTAAGGTTCAAATATCATGCGGATGCGTCAGCCCGCAAAACTAGGCTCCTGCCTCGTCTACGTGCTGGGTCTCCGATATCTGACACTTCTTGATGTTACTCATGCTGGCCCGCAAAACCAAGCTCCTGCTCGGTCTACGTGCCGTCCCTTGTGGCCTGTTTGGAATGTACAAGGCCCTGAACTCGACCGGTGTCCTAAAGGTTGTTCAGCGATGGTTCGGTACCGCGATTGGCGGGTGGGTCAGCAACCCCCGGTGCATCCCTCCCCAAAGCATCACAAACCTTAAGTAACCAGTCTTGTTCCCTTCACCCTGGGGTCGTCCAACGTCTGACTTGACTTAGTCATGGAAGACTTGGTTGCCTTGGTCGGCAATCCTCGGCGCCCTACGTCAACCAATTCTTTGTCGCGTCTATGTCGGACTTGCCCTCATCCACTTTCCCTGGCCGATGTTGTGCCAGGCCCTTGACAGTTCAGGTTTCTGGATTGACTTGTTCATTATCGCATAGTTATCACCGGCAGCGCTTAGCAGTGGATCCCTTACCGACAAATCACAAGTCGCCCCATAGCCTGTCCTGCCCTCACTCCACACTGTGCGCTTTCGCGCCTGCACTAATGTGCCCGCGTTCTGCACCCGCTGGTGCTTCCTTTGGCCTGGCTGGTCTTGTGCCAGGCCCTTGACAGTCTGGTCTCCGGTTTGACGAGACAATTGTCGCAAAGGTACCACCTTGGTGCCAACGCTCACCGGTGCATCCCCTATCGACGTATGGCAAGTCGCCCCATAGACCTTTCCGTCACCTTCCTACTGTGCGCCTTAGCGCCTGCACTTACGTGCCCGCCTGTGCCGCAAGCGTCGTCCGTTCTGCTGCTGGTCATGGCTTTCGATGTGACCATCCCATCATACTCGCCCGCCAGCAACCCCAGGAGAAGCACCACCAACTCCTTCGTATCCGAACGTCCACTCGCGGCCTGCGCATCGGTCTCAGTCCTGCGCCCCGGGAGGCGACAGAGCACATCGGGACTTTGACTTCTGCGACTTTTCGTGAAACTTCCAGGAGAGTGAATCCCTTCCGTAACACTCCCTATGTCTTCGCGGTCCTGTCCGCTGACATAGGGTCCATCCTAACCTCCCTCACTCGGAGAGGCTAAACAGACCAGAGGGCTAGGTATCTAAAACCAGGATTAAAGACACCTTACAAGGCCCGTTCCGTCTGCGGCACACTACCATAACCCCGGCCCAACGGGGTCATCACCCTGATAGTGCACGGGAGGTCGGGTACCCCTCCCACCCGGATCTCTGTTCGTCACCCCTGTCTCCAGGGGGTCCAGTGGCGCCACGAGGAGGCCAGTATTCCAGGCGTTCACGCCGTCACACCGTTTGACCGGAATGACCCCGCAATGACTGCGAGCCCGCAAGCTCCATTTCATTGTGGTGCCCTTCCGTCAATTCCTTTAAGTTTCAACTTTGCAACCATACTTCCCCCGGAACCTGACTTTGGTTTCCCGGAAGCTACTGAGAGCACCTGGTTGTAGCGTCTCCCAATTGCTAGTTGGCATCGTTTACGGTTAGAACTAGGGCGGTATCTAATCGCCTTCGATCCTCTAACTTTCGTTCTTGATTAAAGAAAGCATCCTTGACAAATGCCTTCGCTTTAGTTAGTCTTACGACGGTCTACGAATTTCACCTCTCGCGCCGTAATACTAGTGTCCCCAACTACTTCTGTTAATCATTACCTCCGGTCTGAGTACAAACCAATGAAAGATTAGACCAAGGTCGTATTCCATTATTCCATGCAAGATTATTCTAGGGCGTTTGGGCACCCTGCTTTAAGCACTCTAATTTGTTCAAGGTAAACGTGAGCGGTCGAGCTCTATGTTACACTTGCACCCGTTGAAGGGCACACCATGACACAGACTTGGTGCCCTACCACACCATTGAGTCGCAACCAGATTCCGACTTGGCCCACCGACCACGGGTTGACCGGGTCGGCGGAGCCGGACTGTGTTGGACAAGTATCAACTTCGAACGTTTTAACCGCAACAATTTTAATATACGCTAGTGGAGCTGGAATTACCGCGGCTGCTGGCACCAGACTTGCCCTCCACTTGATCCTCGTAGAAGGATTTATGCTCTACTCATTCCAATTATGAAACATCATTAAAGAGTTTCATATTGTTATTTCTCGTCACTACCTCCCCGTCCCGGGATTGGGTAATTTACGCGCCTGCTGCCTTCCTTGGATGTGGTAGCCATTTCTCAGGCTCCCTCTCCGGAATCGAACCCTGATTCCCCGTTACCCGTTGCAACCATGGTAGTCCTCTATACTACCATCCATAGTTGATAGGGCAGATATTTGCGAGATCTGTCGTCGGTGCGAGACCATACGATCAGCATCATTATCCAGACTTCAACTCAATGACACGGAGAACCCGCGATTGGTTTGACTAATAAGTGCACCAGTTCCCGCGAGGGTCCTGGCATGTTGCATGTATTAGCTCTAGATTTTCCACAGTTATCCAAGTAACTAGGTTGATGATCTCGTAAATTATAGCTGTTATACTGAGCCTTATGCGGTTTCACATTAAATCTGTTTGTACTTAGACATGCATGGCTTAACCTTTGAGACGAGCGTATATTACTGGTAGGATCAACCAGAATTCCGACTTTGCGTTCGAATGTTCATTGTCCCATTGCACCCGGAGGAGCAAACACCACGTTCTATATGTTGTCAAGTCCGGTAGCACACGGGAGGCGAGCCCCCGTGCGAACCTCATTGCCCTCGTATCACACACACACCCGATGCACCGGACAGGCACTTGAGCGGCATTCGACTCCGCTAAGCGCTCGTGCGCCCGATTGTGCATGCGCTGACGGGGCCTTCATACCCCTACCACAGCGACCTTATGCCAAACTTCCATGAATACTTAGGTGAGCTGACAAGGGCCTTCATTTCCCTACCATCAACTAAAGGACACGCTAGGCGCGTCCGATCATTGCAACTGCGGGGCTTTCATACCCCAATCACCACAGTACGCAATTCACCAGAGTTTAATCACAACCCCCCCGGACATGGCACACTATTAACTTGCAACAAAACTTAGTGTGTGCCGGGCACATCGGTTCCACAAAATCATTCCCGATGTACCCCAATTGGGGTTGTGAACGCATCCATGGTCCTCTGACACACCCAACCAAGCGTGGATACTACATACCTCAAACACCCAGTACACTAACAGACAAATCAACATATGGTTGCTTTCCCCCAGACATTTGCCAATCACTTGGCACCCGGACGGGAACTCGCTCCTGATTGCGCCATTGCCACCCATTTGCCAAGAGCGAGTTCTGTATGTAGATTTCATTTGGAAAGACAACCGTGTACTGGATATTCTATCCGACGATTACAGATGACGAGTACGAGACTCGACTACACTCACGGATAATACATTTTGGGTCGAGATTGCTTTCGGGGTTTTCGATTGGTCTTGCGCTTGTAAACGTATAACTTTGACTTGTGGTAACCTCGGTATGTTAGTCGATCACGTGGTTGTGAACTGGGTAGGGGTGAGCAATCTGTTCACTTGCACTCTGGGTAGGAATATGGTGAGCGCTATAGGTTAAAGATCATGGTATGGTTCCATCGTGATGACTTTCGCTAGATAGTAGTATGTTTGGATAGTTATAACGTTTTTGGCCATTTGTTCATAGTGTTCGGTTCATTCAGGAATTCGATTGGTCTTTGCTTCACACACGTGGTCGATCACTTGGATGTGAACTAGGGTGAGATTAAGGTGTTCACTAGTGCTCTTCGGTTTTGGATCAGTAATGAGCACTTGATTGGTTTCGCATAATATGTATCCATAGTGATGACTCTTTCCAGCTTAAGATTTCGTTACCGGTTTCGAATCCTCCCCACGTTCGCTTTTACTTGGTTAGGTTTTCGAGTGTAGATTTGAAAGCAATCTCATGTATGTATCCCATCTGATATAAGCCACTGACAGTTCATGTCACCTCGTTCAACTCTCGCTGGGTCACAGAAGTATGTTACTGCGCCCATTATCCCTACTCGGATAGGTTCGGTTCGTTCGTTTTATACTACGGTGAGTAAACTCAATTTGTGCATCGCATAGCCATGGAAAGCAAGCTTTCGCGGGCCTCTTCGACTGTTTTGATACGAGCTGTGCCCGTGATGCTTGTCATCCCAGGATACTAGACCCCTTTGGACGACCGCATGACCATCAGAAAGTAAATTCCACGTTCGATTTGGGGTGTGAACCCCGAACATAAAGTCTTTGTGTAGAACCACGAGGGCTCTATAGTACCGATTCTCTCGGTACGCTTGGTCCGTGTTCCTTTATGTTCGTACTCTTGTGAATAAGATTCACGTTCGTTTTGGGATATTTGCTACTGTCACCGTTTGAGTACTATGGGGCTTGAACCCCTAACATAAAGTCTTTGTGTAGAACCACGAGGGTTCTATAGTACCGATTCTCTCGGTACCCTTGGTCCGTGTTCCTTTATGTTCGTACTCTTGTGTGTATAATATTCATGTTCGGTTTGGGATATTTGCTACTTTCACCAGGGTCCCGTTCTTCATACAAGTCTGCCTTGCTAATGTGGTAACTTTATAGTGTAGTTCTGACATCCCAATTTTGGGACTTAGCCGATTTTTCATGTATTTCCATATGACCCGTAGGGTCCCTTTCTTCATACAAGCTTGCCTAGGGCGATCGGTCAAAACTTGTCTTACTATTCGATTGGTCTTCGCACTTTCACCCTAGGCAGTTCGCCTAGGTCTGTCTTCTTGAGGAGGCCAAAACCCGAAATAAGGAGGTCTGGCCGACCCTGAAACCTCCCCTGTCTTAACTACACTAACCCGATTTTTCAGGGTCCTCAGCGCCATACAACTTTGCCTAGGTCACTTATACTCTTGACTTAGGCCATCTGACTTGGTCCGTGTTTCTTCCTAGGGTTCACCTAGGTACTTTGCCTTGCTTGATGTGGTAACTTTTTAGTGTAGTTCTGACATCCCAATTTTGGGACTTAGCCGATTTTTCATGAATTTCCATATGACCCTAAGGGTCCCTTTCTTCATACAAGCTTGCCTAGGGCGATCGGTCAAAACTTGTCTTACTATTCGATTGGTCTTCGCAGTTTCACCCTAGGCAATTCGCCTAGGTCTGTCTTCTTGAGGAGGCCAAAACCCGAAATAAGGAGGTCCAGCCGACCCTGAAACCTCCCCTGTCTGAACTACACTAACCCGATTTTTCAGGGTCCTCAGCGCCATACAACTTTGCCTAGGTCACTTGTACTCTTGACTTAGGCCATCTGACTTGGTCCGTGTTTCTTCCTAGGGTTCACCTAGGTACTTTGCCTTGCTTGATGTGGTAACTTTTTAGTGTAGTTCAGACATCCCAATTTTGGGACTTAGCCGATTTTTCATGTATTTCCATATGACCCATAGGGTCCCTTTCTTCATACAAGCTTGCCTAGGGCGATCGGTCAAAACTTGTCTTACTATTCGATTGGTCTTCGCACTTTCACCCTAGGCACTTTGCCTAGGTCTGTCTTCTTGAGGAGGCCAAAACCCGAAATAAGGAGGTTCAGCCGACCCAGAAACCTCCCCTGTCTGAACTACACTAACCCGATTTTTCAGGGTCCTCAGCGCCATACAACTTTGCCTAGGTCACTTGTACTCTTGACTTAGGCCATCTGACTTGGTCCGTGTTTCTTCCTAGGGTTCACCTAGGTACTTTGCCTTGCTTGATGTGGTAACTTTTTAGTGTAGTTCAGACATCCCAATTTTGGGACTTAGCCGATTTTTCATGTTTTTCCATATGACCCATAGGGTCCCTTTCTTCATACAAGCTTGCCTAGGGCGATCGGTCAAAACTTGTCTTACTATTCGATTGGTCTTCGCACTTTCACCCTAGGCAGTTTGCCTAGGTCTGTCTTCTTGAGGAGGCCAAAACCCGAAATAAGGAGGTTCAGCCGACCCAGAAACCTCCCCTGTCTGAACTACACTAACTCGATTTTTCAGGGTCCTCAGCGCCATACAACTTTGCCTAGGTCACTTGTACTCTTGACTTAGGCCATCTGACTTGGTCCGTGTTTCTTCCTAGGGTTCACCTAGGTACTTTGCCTTGCTTGCTGTGGTAACTTTTTAGTGTAGTTCAGACATCCCAATTTTGGGACTTAGCCGATTTTTCATGTATTTCCATATGACCCATAGGGTCCCTTTCTTCATACAAGCTTGCCTAGGGCGATCGGTCAAAACTTGTCTTACTATTCGATTGGTCTTCGCACTTTCACCCTAGGCAGTTTGCCTAGGTGTAGCTTCTTGAGGAGGTCAAAACCCAAAATAAGGAGGTTCAGCCGACCCAAAAACCTCCCCTGTCTAAACTACACTAACCAGATTTTTCAGGGTCCTCACCGTCATACAACTTTGCCTAGGTCACTTGCACTCTTGACTTAGGCCATCTGACTTGGTCCGTGTTTCTTGCTAGGGTTCACCTAGGTAGTTTGCCTTGCTTGATGTGGTAACTTTTTAGTGTAGTTCTGACATCCCAATTTTGGGACTTAGCCGATTTTTCATGTATTTCCATATGACCCTTAGGGTCCCTTTCTTCATACAAGCTTGCCTAGGGCGATCGGTCAAAACTTGTCTTACTATTCGATTGGTCTTCGCACTTTCACCCTAGGCAGTTTGCCTAGGTGTAGCTTCTTGATGAGGCCAAAACCCAAAATAAGGGGGTTCGGCCGACCCAATATCCTACCCTGTCTAAACTACACTAACCAGATTTTTCAGGGTCCTCAGCGCCATACAACTTTGCCTAGGTCACTTGTTCTATTGACTTAGGCCATCTGACTTGGTCCGTGTTTCTTCCTAGGGTTCACCTAGGTACTTTGCCTTGCTTGGTGTGGTAACTTTTTAGTGTAGTTCTGACATCCTCATTTTGGGACTTAGCCGATTTTTCGTAAAATACCATATGACCCATATGGGTCCTTTCCTTCATATAAGTTTGCCTTGCTTGGTATGGTAACATTTGAGTGTAGTTCTGACATCATCATTTTGGGACTTAGCCGATTTTTCGATCCATACCATATGACCCATCAGGGTCCTTGCCTTCATATAAGTTTGCCTTGCTTGGTGTGGTAACATTTTAGTGTAGTTCTGACATCACCATTTTGGGACTTAGCCGATTTTTCGTAAAATACCATATGACCCATCAGGGTCCTTGCCTTCATATAAGTTTGCCTTGCTTGGTGTGGTAACATTTTAGTGTAGTTCTGACATCACCATTTTAGGACTTAGCCGATTTTTCGTAAAATACCATATGACCCATATGGGTCCTTTGCTTCATATAAGTTTGCCTTGCTTGGTGTGGTAACTTTTTAGTGTAGTTCTGACATCCCCATTTTGGGACTTAGCCGATTTTTCGATCCATACCATATGACCCATCAGGGTCCTTGCCTTCATATAAGTTTGCCTTGCTTGGTGTGGTAACATTTTAGTGTAGTTCTGACATCACCATTTTGGGACTTAGCCGATTTTTCGTAAAATACCATATGACCCATCAGGGTCCTTGCCTTCATATAAGTTTGCCTTGCTTGGTGTGGTAACATTTTAGTGTAGTTCTGACATCACCATTTTGGGACTTAGCCGATTTTTCGTAAAATACCATATGACCCATCAGGGTCCTTTGCTTCATATAAGTTTGCCTTGCTTGGTGTGGTAACACATGAGTGTAGTTCTGACATCCCCATTTTGGGACTTAGCCGATTTTTCGACCAATACCATATGACCCATCAGGGTCCTTTGCTTCATATAAGTTTGCCTTGCTTGGTGTGGTAACATTTGAGTGTAGTTCTGACATCCCCATTTTGGGACTTAGCCGATTTTTCGATCCATCCTATATGACCCATCAGGGTCCTTTTTCTTCATATAAGTTTCCCAAGACTTAGTGCTTTTTACCTTTGGACACCAATATCACCCTTACGGGTTTCTTTGATCTTCTCACTTTGTATTGACCAAATGTAGGTCTTGCCATGCCAAACATATAATTGTTCTACACCAAGTCTCTATCTCGTACCGCCAGCTCGGTACATTCGATCAACCTGCCCTTAAGGCACCCGGGACTTAGCCATTTTTTCACATTTTTCATGATTTTGAGGCAACTTTTCTCGACTTTGTCACCTTATATCACCAAGATCCTTTCCCTTTAGCGCTTCACTCTGTTCGTATGATATTTAGCGCTGACTATCACCTTTCTATCGCTGACCTCAACTTCTTATTCGGTGCCATAGAGCCAGAGATATTTGGTGTATGCTGTTATAAGGGAAGTTTGTCACTTTTTCAAAGGCCCACTTTGGGACGCCCATATCTCACCTTCACGTATCTTCGATCTTCTTGTCGTCTATGGACGAAACTTAGGTCTTGTATTGGCCAACTTATAAATGTTCTACGGCCAAGCCGTATCTCTTACCGCCAGCCCGGTATTCATGGACTTAGTCGGATTTTCGCCTCTCGTGGTAACAATTTCTGACTTTGACTCACAATAACACCCGAACGGTCACATGCTAGCGCTTTGCTTGGTAGGAATTATAGTTAGCGCTACCTTTTCTCTTTCCATCGATACCTTGTTCGTTCCATTCCATGCCATACAGCCGAAGTTATGATGTTTCCCGTTTTCCATATCATGTGGAGCTTATGCTCTGGGAAAACCATCTAACACCTGTACCACCCTTTTGGGTACCACCGATCTCGTCACTATGTTCGGGCCAAATATAGGTTATAACATGCCCAACATATAATTGTTCTACACCAAGTCTCTATCTCTTACCGCCTGCTCGGTATTTTACTCGTAAGTCCAAATTTCACAACTTGTACTTTTTGGCCCAATGTACTCGAGTTTCAATTTTGGTAACATTTTTCGACTTTGTCGCTTAATAACTTCCAAATCATGCTAGTTAGCGCTTTGCTTTCTTCTAGTCGTATCTAGCGCTGGGTGTTACCTTTCCAAAACATATCCTAGCTTAACAATCCATGCCATACAGCCGGAGCTATACGGTGCACAAGTCAAATCCATTTTAGCCATGTTTCATTTTTGCCAATTTTTGACCACTCGTATCACCCTTCCAGAGTGGTCCGATCTTCTCGCTGTCTATGGACGACTTTTAGGTCTCGTAGAGGCCAACTTATAAGTATTCTACGTCAACCCGCTATCTCTTACCGCCTGCTCGGTATTCTTGGTCTTGTGTGATTTTTGGCCATTTTGGTATTATTTTTCGACTTTGTCGCTTAATAACTCAGTTTTACTCAACACTTAGCGCTTCGGTTGTTTGGGATTATAGTTAGCGCTCGGTTCGACCTTTCCAACACTGATCTTAGCTTGTCGATCCGTTCCATACAGCCTGAGTTATTCGCGATACCGTGTTTAAACCCATTTCTCAAGTCTCGTTTTGGTCCAACTTTGAACCAGCCATATCACCCTGATGGGTACCTCCGATCTTCTCGCTCTATATTGGCCAAAGTTAGGTCTTGTGGTAACGTACTTATGATTGTTCTACGCCGTGTTCGTAGCTCTTATCGTTCGCCCGCTATTTTCGATCATAAGGTGAATTTTCGCCTCTAAACCACCATTTTTCACCTTTGCCCTCTAATATGACCGACTTGCTCAACACCTAGCGCTTCGCTTGGTAGGACACATAGCTAGCGCTCGTCAAGACCTTTCCAACGCATATCCAAGCTTTCCGATCCGAGCCATACAGCCTGAGCTATAGGCGATACCGTTTTTCCCATTTTCTTGGTCACATGCACTTTAGGGTACCCCTTTTTGCCTTTGACCCTTAATACCTCCTCCGGGTCACTAGAAGGCGCTTAGCTTGGTAGGAAACATAGCTAGAGCAGGCCTTCACCTTTCCAAAACTGCCAAAAGTGTACCGATCCGACATCTAGAACCAAAGTTATGGTCATTCCCATCATGCTCTACTTTCATGGTCAACCTCCACCAAGCACACCTAGGTTGGACCAACTTTCACCAACTCATCTCGAACCCCAAATTTGCTTCGACCTACTAGGTTTCCCTAGTAAAGTGGTCAAAACATCCATTACAACACGACTGGTCTTTCTGGTGGTCGACCTAGGCGACTTTGTTCGACGACCACCACCCCATGGAACTAAAAGACGTCCCTTGATACGGACCACCGATACATTTTCGGGCCTGTCTAAACTACACTCATCGAAATTTTTTTGGGTCCCCACCGTCATACAAGTTTGCCTAGGTCAAGTTTTTCTTCCGGATCGGCCGCGGACCTCACTTTTCATTATCTAGGGAGGCCATAGGGCCCCAAAAGGGGTTTTTTAAAATTTTCGACACTTTCGACTTTGGTCGGATTTTTTCCGATTTTGGTCCGACCTAGGGACTTGGTGGTCCAAGGAGCCTCGGGACCAAACTTTTTTCTCAGGGGTCCCTACCTCCATACAACTTTGCCTAGGTCAATTTTTTGTTCCAAATCGACCGCGGATTTCACTTTTCAATATCTGGGGCTCGTGTAGAGTCCGAATATGAGGTTTTCTCATTTTTCGACATTTTCGACTTTTTTCGACTTTTTTCGGGTTTTTCGACCTAGGGGTCCGCCGAACAAATTTTGGGTCAAAAATTTTTATTGAACTAGTCGAAAGTACGCAAAAAGATAAGACTTTTTGCCGAAGACACCATGCCCCGGAACCGCCTCCTTCCCCTTCAAAATAGGGGACAAACGTGATTTTTGAAACTTTTCCTTAGGGAGCCCAAGACTTAGAAAATTTTCAAATTCTCGATTTTTCGACTGCGAGCTAGCGCTTTGCGGTCTTCGGCAATGTTGTAGATCTCGACGAGATAAGACTTTTTGGTCAAGGGACATTTTGCCCTCCGACCCCTCCTTCCCCCCGCAAATCGCCCCCCAAAGTGCAATTTTTGCATTTTCACCTCTTTGCACGCACTGTTCGGCCCAAATGGCCACTTTCTATGGGTCTGAGCGCTTTGCGGTCTTCGGCAAACTTTTAGAGCGTACCAAGCCCTAATTATAATTCTTCTACACCACCTTCGTACCTCTTCATCCCTGGCCGCTATTCGCGTACCAAGGTAATTTTTGTTCATTTTGTCAACATTTTTCATCTTTGACTGCTTATATCGGCCTTGCAATGAACCGATAGCGCTTCGCTGTGTTCTAACGTAAGTTAGTACTGCTCAATACCTTTCCAAATCATGTCTTAGATTGTCATTTGCTTGCATACAGCCGGAGCTATGAGCGATACCGTAAAAAGTACCGAAACTTGGAAAAATCCTTTGATCGCCCATATCCCCCCTTTGGGGGCCAGATATCGAAAAAAGTTCTGATTCAAAAAGTTGCGCATTAACGTGTTCTAGTTATGCCTAGAACATTTCACTTCGCTAGCTGGCCTGCAACTTAGCCGTAATTGGGATTTTAGGGTGTTCTTGGAGGGCCCATTTCCTGCGACTTGGTATCTTTTGGGCCCAATGTTTCTCTAATATCTCCACGAGTTTTCCAGATAGCCTTTTCAAACTTTCAGGGTGCCTAGAACACCTCAAGACCTTTCCAACGCTATGCCGTTTGCCTCGCTCGGACATCTACAGCCAAAGTTATTCGAGGTACACGGTACCTTACCCTGTTTTCTCAGTACTTGGTCGAAAATTTCGATCAGCCATATGACCGACTTGGACAACCCTGAGCGGGTTGGCCCCATATAACTAAACTTTCGTCTCGTGGAGGCAAACTTATAAATATTCCACGTCAACTCGCTATCTCGTACCGCCTTGACGGTATACTTGGTCCAAGGGCCATTTCCAGCGACTTGGTCGCAATTTCGCTCTAAGTTTCGCTAATACCTTCGTCCGTGGACATGGTGATTTTTTGTTCGTATTTTTCCTTGATAGTCCCACTCAAGACTATTCCATACCAGAGCCAAGCGTCCCGCTAAGTGCCATACAGCCTGAGCAGTAATTCATGAAAGGTACCTCTACCAGTTTTTGCCATACTTGGGTACAAACTTTGGATCGCCCATATCTCCACTTTGGAGGCCAGCCAGCACCTTGGCCCCAAATACTTTTTTGTTGGTCATACTATGCCCAAAATATAAATGTTCTACGTCAACTTGCTATCTCTTCTCCAACTTGCCGTTATTCTTGGTCCAAGTCCCATTTAATTCGTTTTTGGACCCATTTTGCTATATGTTTCACTAATAGTTTCGGCCATGGACAAGCTGATTTTCTACTTGTATTTTTCCTTGATAGTCCCACTCAAGACCATTCCAAAACACACCGGAACTTGTCGCTCGGTGGCAAACTGACCGAGTTATAATTCATGAAAGGTACCTCACCTTGGTACACCACGTGGTCGGCCCAAACCATAAACCGACCAAACGACCGACTTGGAGCACCCTGACCGGGTTGGCCCCATATAATGAAAGTTGCGTCTCTACACGCCCAACTTATGAATATTCTACGCCAAGTCGCTATCTCTTACCGGTAAGCCGGTATTCACCTTCCAAGGGGGATTTTGGTCAAGTGCCATTTCCTGCGACTTGGTCCCCGAATTGGACCATCATCACCTAATATCTCCGTGGTCTTTCAACTCAGCCTCATGAAACTTTCAGGGTAGATAGGTCTCCCCAATACCTTTCCAACGATATGCGGTTTGCCTCGCTAGGCCATCTACAGCCGAAGTTATTCATGGTACTTGGTACCTTACCCTGTTTTTTCCATACTTGTTCATACTTGGGTACAAACTTTGAATCGCCCATATCACCACTTTGGAGGCCAGCCAGCGCCTTGGCCCCATACACATTTTTGTTGGTCATACCACGCACTAGTTATAAATGTTCTACGCAAGCTTGCTATCTCTTCTCCAACTTGCGGTTATTTTTGACTCAAGTCCCATTTCCATAGTTTTTGGTACCAATTTGCTCTATGTTTCGCTAATAGCTTCGCCCAAGGACTTTGTGATTTTTTGTTCGCATTTTTCCTAAATAGTCCCACTCAAGACTATTCCAAATCACACCTTAGCTTGTCGCTCAGTGCCATACAGCCAGAGTTTTAATTCATGAAAGGTACATAACCTTGGTACACCACGTGGTCGGTCCAAACCATCAACCAACCATATGACCGACTTCGAGTCGAGCTAGCGGCTAGGCTCAATATAATGAAATGCGTGTCTTGATGCGGGCTACTGACGGTCTGAACAATGTAGCTCGCTAGCTCGTCTCTAAACTTGTGTTTTGGTCGAATATTGGGTGTTCATGTACCACTTCGGGTAACATGGACTTTGGTGCAACTTTACCACTTGTGCACTTAATAACTTCCCGGTCATTCAAGTCTTTGCCTTCATACTTTCAGGGTAGTTAGGTCTCGTCGAGACCTTTCCATACATATGCCAAACTCATCGATCGGACATCTATAGCCCGAGTTATTCGCGGTACACCGTACCTTACCCTGTTTTTTCCTCAATTGGGTACAAACCTTGGAACACCCATATCGCCCCTTTAGAGACTAGCTGGCACGTTGGCCTCATATAATGATAAGTGCACCTCAACTAGGGCTACTGACGGTCAGAACATTTCAACTTGCTAGCTCGGGCCCACACTTGTGTTTTTCTCGAATATATGGTTCAAGTGTGCCACTTTGGGCACTTTTGGACATTTTGTCCCCACACAACTTTCTTGCCTTGGTAGATAGGGTCTTGTGATCTTGGGCAAAAAGATGCACCAAGATAAAGTCTAACTTTCGTTCTTGTACCGCAAAGCGCTATCTCAAACACCCGAGGAGATAGAAAGTGATTATGTTCGGTATATCGGTCTTCCATGGCCTACTATGGTAAACCCCTGCAGGTATGCAACCGAAGGTGCTTGGTACATGTATTTGGTGCAATATCGGTGCAAAGTAGGTGTTTCCTTGATCGGGCTATAACTTTCTTGGTTGATGTTGGATTGCTTTGCGGTCTTCGGGGGATAGTTAGGGAACATGTTGGCCAACATTTCCTTATTCCTCAGCCTGGCCGTACCTCTTACCGTCTAGGCGGTATACATGCTCTAAGTTGGAACTTGTGTTCCTTTGGGTAACTTCTCTGACTTTGACGCTTAATAACTTTCGTTCATATGCTGTCTAAGCTCTGCAACTCTCAGGAAAGCTAGTACTACTCATTTCCTTTCCATATCAGTCTTTGGCTTGTCGATCCGATGTCTACAGCCTTACTTATTCACGTTCCCTGTGAAGGTAGGTTTTTGCCCATTTTCCAGTTCATGTGGTAACATTCCCAGACTTTGCCGGCTTTCTCTTCATGTGGTAACTTGCTTGCTCATGTGGTAACTTGGAAGTGTATTTCTGACAGACCCAATCTGGGACTTAGCCGATTTTTCTCTGCATATTATATGGATCCATCACTAGGCCATCTTGCTTGCTCATGTGGTAACTTGGAAGTGTATTTCTGACAGACCCAATCTGGGACTTAGCCGATTTTTCTCTTCATATCATATGGATCCATCACTAGGCCATCTTGCTTGCTTGTGTGGTAACTTGATAGTGTATGTCTGACAGACCCAATCTGGGACTTAGCCGATTTTTCTCTTCATATCATATGGATCCATCACTAGGCCATCTTGCTTGCTTGTGTGGTAACTTGGAAGTGTATTTCTGACAGACCCAATCTGGGACTTAGCCGATTTTTCTCTTCATATTATATGGATCCTGGACTTAGCCGATTTTTCTCTTCATATCATATGGATCCATCACTAGGCCATCTTGCTTGCTTGTGTGGTAACTTGGAAGTGTATTTCTGACAGACCCAATCTGGGACTTAGCCGATTTTTCTCTTCATATCATATGGATCCATCACTAGGCCATCTTGCTTGCTTGTGTGGTAACTTGGAAGTGTATTTCTGACAGACCCAATCTGGGACTTAGCCGATTTTTCTCTTCATATTATATGGATCCTGGACTTAGCCGATTTTTCTCTTCATATCATATGGATCCATCACTAGGCCATCTTGCTTGCTTGTGTGGTAACTTGGAAGTGTATTTCTGACAGACCCAATCTGGGACTTAGCCGATTTTTCTCTTCATATCATATGGATCCATCACTAGGCCATCTTGCTTGCTTGTGTGGTAACTTGGAAGTGTATTTCTGACAGACCCAATCTGGGACTTAGCCGATTTTTCTCTTCATATTATATGGATCCTGGACTTAGCCGATTTTTCTCTTCATATCATATGGATCCATCACTAGGCCATCTTGCTTGCTTGTGTGGTAACTTGGAAGTGTATTTCTGACAGACCCAATCTGGGACTTAGCCGATTTTTCTCTTCATATTATATGGATCCTGGACTTAGCCGATTTTTCTCTTCATATCATATGGATCCATCATTAGGCCATCTTGCTTGCTTGTGTGGTAACTTGATAGTGTATTTCCGACAGACCCAATCTCGGACTTAGCCGATTTTTCTCTTCATATTATATGGTTCCATCACTAGGCCATCTTGCTTGCTTGTGTGGTATCTTGAAAGTGTATGTCTGACAGACCCAATCTCGGACTTAGCCGATTTTTCTCTTCATATAATATGGATCC